>NW_027070466.1:118148-127920 GCF_002906115.3 Quercus suber
TCAAAAAGGTGGCAAAACCAAGCTTGCATATATAGCAGAGTCACAAAAGGGGCAAAAAACTTAACTCAGTCTCCCCCTCCTAATCACAAAAGCAGTATCGGAGAAGCTCTAAAACCGCTACGTCAGTCCTTGGTGGAAGAGTGGAACTGGGAGAAGAATTTGTAATTGTTGTAGTACATGGAAGGCTCCTTTCTTGACCACTGCCACACTGGAATGAAGAATTAACCTTCTTGTACTCCAACAGATTTGGAGAGGAATAAAAAAAGAATACAAAATTGTTTAGCTAAGCTACAATGTTATCTAGTTTTGAAGAAGCACTATCATGAAATTTTTAATTTTTTTTGGTGATAAAAGGAGATGTATATATTAAGATTTAAGAAGTCTATTATAACAAAACTTGGCTTTATCAAAAGTCAGGAAATTCTCCACCATAAGTAGTGGTTCATCAAGAGTAACAAAAGAGTGGGAAAGGAAAGATCCAAAATCAACAAAAGCATCCTCACATTTATTTGCTTCATAGTAGGCATGCTCAATCCACTTGTTGAGGAAAACTTTAAGAGGTTTATATAGTCAAAAATAAATAAATAAAAAGTGTGTGTAAGTGTATAAGAGAGAGAGAGAGTGGAATAAAAACATAATTCAAAATGATTTGCTAAGCTACTATGATATCTAGTATTGAAGAAGAATTATAATATAATATCATTTTTCTTCTTCTTTTGGTAAAAGGAGATGTGTGTGTTATATATATATATATTAAGGTTTAAGAAATCTATTACAACAAAGCTTGGCTTTATCAAGAGCCAGAAAATTCTCCACCATAGATAGTGGTATATCAAGAGTAACAAAAGAGTAGGAAAGAAATTATCCAAACTCAGTAAAAGCAACTGCACATTTATTTGCTTCATGGTAGGCACACTTAATCTGCTTGTTGAGAAAAATTCAAGAGATTTATATAATCAGGAAAAAAATGTGTGAGAGAGATTTACATAATTAGGGGAAAAAAAAAATGAATGAAGAGAGAGAGATGAAAAATATTCAAAATGGTTTCGCTAAGTTACTTTGTTATCCAGTTTTGGAGAATCATATAATAAAATTTCAATTTTTCTTTTCTTTTTGTAGAAGGAGATACAGATATTAAGATATCAAATTTTGTTGTAAATCTTGGCAAAAGTTTGTTGAAGCTTAATGGTATATTGTTTGTAGCATACATTGGTTTATATGAATTATGATTTGTTAATATTTACTACTTTAGTAGAAATATATAGTAAATACAAAAATTTCGGGATCCACCGTTGGGTTGATGGCAAATTTTTATACAAAACACACCTATAAAATTTCAAGCGTTATTATATATAAAATATGTAGATTATTGATTGGATTGATTCTTTAGTTTTACTTGTTGTAATTGCTATCCATCCGTTGTGGGTGGGGGTGCCCTATAACTCAAAAAAGTATATCATGTTTCGATAATACCAACTTAGTATTTGTTTTGGTATTTTCTACCCAATAAATAAATGACATTTGTTTCAAAAAACTACATCAGATTATAATAAATTAGTTACAATCTTCTACACTATCCGGAAAATAAATTAATCATTTATTGGAATAGTGTGATATGGTTTTTGAAATAGATGTCACTTATTTATTGGGTAGGAAATACTAAAACAGATGCTGAGTTGGTAGTACCGAAATATTGTATATTTTCTCCAATAACTCAAGGGTGCATGCTAAAGTTGAATTCACAATAGACAAACCAAAACTAACTACATTCACCCTAGCCAATCATAATATACGTTTAACCACTTTAATGCCCCAATTTAGTTATAAGCTTACAGTACTAAGTTCGGCAATTTTTTAGTTTTACAACTAGCCATAAATTTGTGGAACATCATTTATTTTATTATGTTATTCTCATTTTGTCTATGTTTCTCTAACTTAAAAAAAAAAAAAATATATATATATATTACCAGCTAAAGCGAATCATAAACTTGTATGAATGGATTGGCTTTTGACCTCGTGACAGAAATTAAAAAGAAACTGTACGCATAAGCAATTTCTTGTTCTCATATTTTGCCCTCACGTGAACGACCACCGCATAGGGAGCCGCAAACAAAAAATTGTTTAACCGAGGCTTGGGTTTCGGGTTCTGAAGGAATCCTAGATGTAAGTGTGGATTAAAACCAAAAAAAAAAAAAAAACAATAGGGACACGTACTTAATCACAATTTTTTACTTGGTGAAAAAAATGTAATTCAATAATCAATTAACTTCCAAATAAAGTGTGACAAAGTGTGTGTTTGTAGCTAGAAGAACTCAGATTTAAAATACACTTTTTAACACGACGGATTACTTAGTTTTTGCTGCTCAGTTAATTTACCAATAATTTTCTTCAGGCTGATGCCAGCATCAACTACATCATGATTGTGCAACATTATTGTTTACTATCGATGCGGGAGATTGCTAACCAATCATAAGGCGCTCAAAATTTGCTCCCAAGTCAATGAATGGATTTTGCTTTCCGCACATTGGATGGCCCAAAAGTGTTTTAACTTGTAAGAGCATCCCTATTGACTATGCTAAAATTGCTAAAAAGTTATTTTAGCACCTCAAAAAAAAAAAAAAAAAAAAAAACCTATATCAATGGTGCTATAGATTTTTTTTTTTTTCTTATTGCTATAACAGTTTACTGTAGTTGGCTGCCAAAAATAAAAAATTAATACCCAACGTTTTCTCTTTCTTTGTTCTCAAGCCTAGCCCTCTCTCTCTCTCTCTCTCTCTCTCTCTCTCTCTCTTTGTGGCGCTGTTTGCCTTGGGTTGTTGTGTTCACGTTAGGGTTGTCCACGGTTTGAGGCGGATCGGGTTTGGGGCTAACCCACACCCAACTTGACTGAATCGGGTGAACGAAAAATGACCTGCAGCCGACCAAATGTTCAAGTCGGACTTGAAGACACAAGGCATCGGTTGAACGGATTGAAATCGTCAGGTGATTTTGGGTCTAAATCACAACAAGATAGAAATCAAAACCCAATGAACAAAGAAATAAAAACCCAAACAACAGCAAAGAAATCAAAATCCATATAACACAAACCAAGTCCAAAAACACCAGATCCTTGAGACTGAAATGAAAAAGAGGGAGATAAGACAAAACCCACACCACCACCACCATTCCTTCCCCCACCATCACCAAATCCACAAGATTAGTACATTTAAAAAAAAATAAAAAATAAAAAACTTTTATTTTTCACTAACCCACAAACTACACAAGATCAAAGGAGATTTCAAGATCAGAGGAGGGATTCATCAAGATAAGGAGTTTCAAGTTGAACTTGAGGTAGCGACAGTAGCGACGGCAATAATAGGCCCAACTCAGCGTCAGTGGCAGTATGGAGCCTATGATTAGGGGCGACAATAGAGCCCAACTTGGCGGCAGTAAGGAGGCTAGGGTTGGGATTTGAGAGAGAGAGAGAGAGAGAGAGAGAGAGAGAGAGAGAGAGAGAGAGAGAGAATTTTATGAAACTAACATGGGTGAGGTTAAGGTGTGTTTTTTTTTTTTTTTTTTTTTGAGAAAGGTTGACGGTCTGACTGTCTGAGGTGTATTTAGCGTAAAAGGTACCAAGTTCAAGAATTTCCTTTTTAAAATTCTAAGTGATTGGGTTGGTTTATATAGGTTAGAATTCAAGGGACTTGAAACCGACCCGAAAAAGCCGATTTTTAAATTTACCCGTTACTTGACCCATCTGGGCATTTGGATTCCCCATGGGTCTTTTGGTCGAGCGGGTGGGTTAGGTTTAATGAGTTGATGGACAACCCTATTCACTGTGGGTTGTGTTGTTCAACGTGGGTTGTGGAGTTTGTGGTGGGTTTTGGGTTTGTATGGTTGGGTGGTTTGGATCGGTGGTTAGTGATGGTGTGGGTTTGTGTGGTTAGGTTGTGTTGGTTTTGGTTGTGGCAATGGTTGTGTTGGTGGTTAGTTAATTGGAGTGTTGTGTTGGGTTTCTGATCTCTTGCAATTTGGGGTTGTTGGGTTTTTCTTGATGGGTTTTGGTCACAGTGGTGGGGTTGGATTGGGTTCTGGTTGTTGCGATGATGGTGGGTTGTTGATTAGGCTTGGGTTGCTGTGGATGTGGTGGATTGTTGATCAACCTATGGTGGTGGGTTATGCTATGGGTTGTGATGGTGGTGGGTTGTTGTGGTGTGGTGTGGCTTGTGGCTGTTGGTATGGATTTCAATTGAGGTGGTTTGTGATGTGCTAGTAGTCGGTGGTGGTGTGGTTGGTGGGTTTGTGGTTTTTTTTTTTTTTTTTAATTATAGTTGAGGTGGTTTTTGGTGGGTTTAAAGATTTGACCTAAACCACCATGCCCACAGGGTTTTAGCAACTTTTCCAAAATTTGGCAAATTGCTGCATGCTTCTGGGCTTGGTAGTGTAGCTGGTATTTTTGGGCTAGACAATAGGGGAAGACGTTTAGGGATTTTAGTTTTAATTTTAATTTTTTTTTAATTAAGAATTAAGGATGTTGTTGGGTGTGGGTGATTTTTTTTTTTTTTGGGACAATGAGTTTATGGCCATGGGTTGTGGCAACTGCTTTTGCTTTTGCTGGTGGTGGGTTGTGCATGATGGTTGTTCTTGCCTTTGTTACTCTTCAAAGAACAGAGAGATAGAGAGGAAGAGAGAGAAAGAAATGAAGAATAAAGAAATAATAAAAAATGATAAAGAATTAATATTTAAATGAAGTGCTAAAAAAATAGAACCATTAATGTTGAGTGTGTTATAAAGTGATGTGTTAAAATAAATAAAGTAAGTTTTTAAGATGCTAAAAACTAAAAATTTTAGCTCCACCATTGTAAACGCTCTAAGCTATCTACCCCTTTGGAATACCTAAAAATGTTATAGCACTTCCAGGATATAGCTTTTGCATCAATTGGTGAAATATGGATTATGTATGGTAAATTACCATTTTCACATGAATTTATCATTTTTTTACTATTCACAATCAATTATTTCAATAAATTGAATTAAATATTGTGTCAAACTTTCTAGACATTCCTTAAGTTCTTTTGTTTTTTCAATCTTAGTTAGAAATTCCTAAATCTATCCTACACTCGCGCACCTTAGAGTTAGGTCTAGAACTAGAGACCTTGCTAATCTCTAGACACTTCATATATAGGGAAATGCCTTCAAATCATTAAGATCATTGGCCTAGAAGTCCTAATTAGGATTGATATCAAATGCACTTGATGTAATTGATTTTCTCTCTCACAGTTTTTTTTTTTTTTTAATTTTTAATCTTTTTACATTTCCTATTTTATTTAAGGGAAATGTTAACCAATGCCCTTAAGGTGCATTAGTTTAGAAACTATTTTTAGAAACATTTTATTGGGAGATAATAAAACAATAAATGTCGTTAACAGCTTTTTATACTTTTCATAAAAGTGGTGTCAAAACTTTCCTATTATGGTTATTAACAGTTGTCCTAGGGGAATCTGTTAACATAACCCTTTTATTTAGGATCTGTTTGAAATTCATTTATTTTGCTGAAAGTACTGTAAATAAAGGTAAAAATTAACTGAAATAGTATAGTGAGACCCATAAATAGTACCAAAAAGTGCAATATGGTCCATAAATAGTAAAAAAAATAAACTAAATAGTAAAATAAACTAACTTTTTAATTTTGAGCCAAACACACACTTAATTCAATGATCGAGATTTAAAACTACATTTTCTATGACTCTCTCAGCTATGAAGAGCTCTCTCATCTATGGTGAGTAGGGATGTACAGCCAACTTGCCAAAACCAACTATACCCAACCCAACCCAACCCAACCTTTTGGGTTAGGTCGGTTTTTAGGGCTTGATGGGTTTGGTTAAGTTACAATTTTTTTTTTTGATAACGGGTTGGGTCGAGTTCGGATCATAAAATTTCAAACCCACCAAACCCGACTTGACCCACCCATATAATTAATATATATTTAAAATATATTATATAATTAATAATTTTTTTTTAAATAACCAGCTCTTCCTCCTATCCAATATAAAAGTCAATATTAATGTATATTAGTTCGTATATTAATGTATAACTAAGTTGAAATATTACTTCATATATTAATGTATATTTTGTTTATCAACTCAGGTGGCAAGTGTGATATATTTTTTTCTGCTCAATTTAATAATACTAGTAATAAAAAAAATTGTCTAACCTATGGGTTCAACCTGACCTAATTTGACTCATGTGTTTTAAGTTGAGTTGGATTGAACTTATGTGTTAGGTTAAATTTTTTGTAACCTATGAATTAAAAAAACTCCTTAACTCGACTCAATTCAATCCATGTATCCCTAATGGTTAGCAATTAACACGGCAATGATATAACAAGAAATACCCTAAACCACCAACCTCTGTGACACATATATATATTCTGTGTTGCCTTTGTCCTAAACTTTCTGGAGCTTCTATAGGTCCTGATTAGACTATAAGAACGATCACCCTGTCTGACAGAGAAACTGAGTCATGTCAGGTTAGTTAAAAGACAATGAAGATTTTAATTAGTGGTTACCACTTACCCCTATCTGGCACTGGCGGCATAATCCTATAAAACTAGGCAGTGGAAACTATTGGTGGAGTCCTTGGAAAACAGAGAGAAAGATGTATATAAATAAATGTCGGCTGTGCCGTACGAGATTATCAAAACGTAATCAATGGCTCCAAAACTTAATTAAAGTAAGCTGTTAGCGCAATCATTGATGACGTATATATCGTTCTAGAAGTGAATTTTCGCATTTGGAATTGCGTACTTTGTCGGCTATAATTTTCACTCCGACCTCAACTGTGATAATTTATACTAATTGAAATGCAATGACACTGCCATACATGTATGCAACAACCACATTTACTTTCTCTTTATTTGTTTGTTCATTTATTTTTATTTTTATAATAATAAAAAAGTAAAAACTGCCTCATTTTGTTGTGTGCATGCAATGTGTGTAAAATATATCCGAGTCTACATACACTGATACACATAACGTAAATTTGATTGATAATTGAGTAAACAATTATACAAGAGGGTGACGGCTGTAGCACAATGCCGTAGTTCACACTTCACACGTTTTTAATTTATTAGATAAGATGATTTCAGACTGTATCTAAGAGAATTTTCCTGTTTTCTAACTCCATTCTCCAATGCGGTAGGGTTTTCTAATAAATTATGTAATATTTTAATAGTCGCTGCTTACCTAATTTCCATTCTATGTACAATCAAAATGAAAAGCAATATCCTATCAAAATAATAATAATAATAATAAAAATGAAAAGCAATAATGCTACTACCATGTGCTTTCACATATGTTGTCGGAATTGTTCTACAAGATAGACTGTGATTCATTATCTATCAATATTATATAGAGCTATTATTTTTTCTCCACCACTTAAAATCTGTCACATAAGACAGTTGTAGTAAAACATATGTGAAAGTGTGTGGTCTAAACATTGTTTAATAAAAACTTGAAAACTTAAAATATACTATGGTTTAACCTCTCAAACTTAAAATTTTGAATTAAAGTCAAGAATTTTGTAACTTAATGGCATTGTTTTCTCTCTTTTATAAGGAAAACCAATGTTTAAATCCTCTTCCCACACCAAGAGCCTAGTAGTTCAACTGGTTAGCAACTCTTAATCTTTTTAAGACATCGATGTAGAGATATCAATGTTTGAAACGACCCATGAACATGACATGAACACAACATGAGTTTTGCGGGTTAGTGTTAGGCCTTAGCGGGTTTGGGTCATCAAATTGGTTAATCCAAAAGCGACACAATATGAAACGTGTCATAAGCAGGTCAACCTGCATGATTTGCAATAGGCATGCCAATTTAATTATGTTAACTCGAAATGACCCATTTAATACAACCTGTTTAACTTGTATTACAAATAAATATTCACTTTATTTTAAATTTGTCAAATATCCAACATATATTTTAAACTTAAAAAGAAGAGTAAATAATTACAAAAACTTATAAGTGATATAATTGTAAATTGAAACTTTACATACCCTAGATCTCTAAACCATACAAACCCTAAATCTCTAAAGCTTCTTATAAATATCTTATTTTATTTTATTTTTATTAAATTATGTTATTTTGAATGTGAATTGAATACTTGAAGTATATGCACTACTTTTGGGATGTAAAAAACTTATTTATATATGAATGTTATATTTAATTTTATGTGTATTGAAATAGGTTGAGTCACATTCATGTCAACCCAACACGACCTGTTTATTAAGCGTGTCAAGTGGATTGGGTTATGTCAACCCGCCTCATTAACAGGTCGAGTTAGAGTTGAAGGGTTATAACATGATTATTAAATAGGTCGGGTTCAAGTTGAGCCATTTAGTTGAATACTCCTACCTCGACACGAATGTGACACACTAATTAACCCAAATCGACACCCCTACATCTATGGTTCAAAACCCTCCTCCTCATTGTGATATCCAAAAAAAAAAAAAAAAATCCCCTTCCCTCAATATTGTAATTATAAAATAGAAAAAATATTAGGTACAATAATGTTCCTACTTCTTTAGCACTCTTATGACTATTCCTCCCCTTACTCTTTTAATTCTATCTCATTAATGTCAATTTGTTCTGTATTTCAATCTCATTAATGTTGGATCAACCTTATTAGGAACATGAAGATACCTCCAACTTGTTTTGTTCCAGCCCTGTGCTGCTATGCAAGTTTTCCCACATAGTAGAAATGGGGCACCCCTAATTTAATTTCTCCTTATCTATTGTCATCCCTAGTTATGGCCTTAGAGTCATCTTAAGATACTAGTGCCCATTTAGTAAGAGATTTCTAGTAACGTTTGAATTTTATGGAAATACGTGTGAGTAAAAAAGTATGTAAAAATACATGTTATGGTGTGTAAACAACAGTTTTTGTTGTTTAAACACCGTTACCAAACGAGGCCGCATATCTCTCCTTGCCCTGTGCACATTTTCCCTTATTATGGCCTTACTTAGAGTCCTCTCAAGATATTACATATCTCTCTATCAAGTGGTTTAAGAATTGACAGTCATGTGCGGCAAGGTATGATGGTGGTAGATCTTCATATGGGTGGAATAAGATCGGGTGCATGCAAGTAGAATAAAAAAGCCTGAATGACTCACATAAGAGGAGAGATTCTAAGATATATGCATGCGACTTGAAAAGTTCTACATCAAATATAACATGATTGAATCCAAATCATTAAACTTTAAGGTTTTGATTAAATAGTGAAACAATTGACTTTGTGTGACCAATTAGATAAAAATTAAAAACAAAAGGCAAAAAAAATAAAGATAAACTTTTAATGCAAGTTGTTTTCCCCGTCTTTAGGCGCGGGATAAATGTGAAACCAATGGTTCCACATTCCAAGCGGAAGACAGATGGTTTATTGCAGGCATTGATCCCACATAGCTTTGAAATGATTCAAAACTATTTTAGGTCTACAAATTAAGACTTGCTTTTATAAGGTAGTTGATAAATTATCGATTCCCTTCAAAATTTAAGTTATTAGGATACGGTGAATTCAATAATTTAATATAACAATTTCCTTCATGTGTGAGCCACCATTAAGTGTGAATACAAGGGGTTGAAACTAAGACTATTTGTTCTGATACCATAATATCAAATTATAGTTCTCTCAAAAGTTTAAACTATTAGGAGATTGTAAATTAATTATTTAATCTAAAACTTCTTCTTTATGCATGAGCCACTATTAAGTAGAGATCCAACACATGAAAAT
>NW_027070466.1:130910-135433 GCF_002906115.3 Quercus suber
TTACCACACGACTGTCAACCTCATTGAACGCTTTAATATAAAAATTCATTTCTCTGCCACGAGCTTCAACAGATTTCAGTTCCTCAACACATAGTGGATGTAGGAGAAACAGAAAATGATTATTTTTGAAAGGCCTAAATGTTGATGGTATATCACGTAAATGCTATTATAGTGCACTACCAAATCCTTAGTGGATGTCGGAAAACCAGAAACTAATGGTGTTGGAGACCCCAAAAGAATAAAAAGAAACTAATGGGTTGAGGGCATGAACTGTGTTTTCGTTTCCTTGGTGGCATTCAAAATAAATACACACACATTTGATCATATTACTCTGCCCTACCCTTCACTTGGGAGAAAATTGATTGGATCTCTGTCTAATAATGTACAACATTACAATCCCAATTATAGTATTGAATCTATTGACCCTCCTAATAACACTTTTTCTGGTGCTTTTGAGTTGTGCCTATGTGGACTTGGAATGTGGTTTCAGTTTCGGACACCAGTCCCAATAAAACCAATGCAATTATATTCTACTACTACCATTGTTTTTTTTTTTTGTTAAACACTACTACCCTTGCTTCCACCAAATTCCGTATGACTTTATAGAGAACCATGTTTTACCAATTTTTTAAACACAAAATAAAATTTTGCAAAAAAAAAATATTTATAACTTTTTTTTTCAATTTATGTTAAAAAGCTTACAAATTTACGTAATAACAATTTATCATCATATTAACGTACTAAATAAAATTTTTAATTACTTGTTTATTATATTTAAAAATTCAATTATTAATTTGTAAAGATTTATTAAGTAAAATTTATATAGGAAAGTTGATGGATATCTTAAGAGTATTGGTTTATAAAATATTTTTAAAAACTCTTTATGGGAAAAGGAAAGAGTAATTATTTTTTGACATATTTTTATATTTTTCATAAAAGTTGTATCAAAATTTTCCTAAAAATAATACATTAACAAATGCTTTAAAAAGTACCCGTTAACCAAACCAAATTTATAATATCTATAACATTCCTCCGAAAGTAATTAAGAAAATTATTTATTTTTGTTATTGATGTAGCACATGTTACTTTGAGAATGCTACATAATTTGAGTTATAAATAACATCACAATGAATGCACTTTTAAATTTGTAATATATTATTTGAATAATGAAAATGGATCCATTTGAAAACCATTTAAGATACAGAGAAACTTTTTCCCCAAAAAAATAAATAAATAAATAAATAAAGATACAAAGAAACTTTTTACTGGTTTTTCTTTTATTAAAAAAAAAAAACCAACTTTTAAAAGAAGTAATATTTAATCTATTTTTGAAATAACGAATTACTAGTTATAAATTCTCATCACCAATTAATTTAAATTTATATAAACCAAAATAAAAAATATATATTTTTATAACAAAACAAGGGTCAGTTAAGAAAGCTATGCAAACTGTGCCTTTTGAGGTCAGTTGTACAAAAAAGATAAAAGTAGTTTTTGGGAATCTTTAATTAGAAATCTAAACCCTTTGTTAAGGACAGAAAACCAAACTGTTAATGCAGAGCATGAGGCAGCACTACACGTTTATAATATATATAGATGCAGACATAACATTAACACCAAGCTAAGGTGCTCCAAGAGTTTCGAGGCAAAACTCAGCCAGATTTAGCAGAGAGCTTTCTAAATATATCACAAATAGCACTTAGTGGTGGTGGGAAAGGAAAGAAGCATTACCACAAGGTGATCCCTTACAATATACGGTAGTTAGTGGTTACTAGCGAGCAGTATAATCATAACCTTCGTCTTCATTTTGTCACAGAGAGCTGAGTTTTTTTGGTTAAGATTTTAGATTGATAGCAGTGGCAATATGTCTCTTAGAATTTCCTTCTCGGTTCTTGCAATCACATTGTTTCTTGTTGGAACTTTTGCAGATGATCTTGTAGAAGGTATGGTTTCTATCACTTTTAGGCGGAAATTATATTTTATACATCCGATATATATTATTTCCTATTATAACAGTGGTGTAGGACACATCTAATGCATGAGATAATTATTTCATGTTATTTTATGTTAAAAAGTTGTGTTTTCTCAAAAAATATATAGACTCAGAATATTTATAAATCCATGTAGACCGAGCATTTTTTTTTCGCAGCTAAGTCATTTCATATGGACTGAACGTTTCTCTTTTGGGAAAGGATAGAATGAACATTTATTCATCCATATTTTGGAGAATATAGGCCAAATGCTCATTTTTAATAAAGCGACTAATGTTGGAAAGTATGTCATATGAAAATATAAAGAACAAAGGAGAATTGTAGAAAATGCAAGTGTAATAAGGAGAAAAGAAAGAAAGAATATATGAGGTTCGGCTTAACAGCCTACTACGCCATTAAACCTAAAAGATCTTGATTCACTTGACTTGAGATAACACACTACAAGAGAACCCATATTTATGATGGGACTACATATAATAGTCAATCATAATATGCAATTGAAATTGCATATAAATGTCTCAATCCCATAATCTTCTCTTGCAAATCAATCTCTTGATTTGTTTTCATTAACATAGAAAGTGAAATTAACTTTCCAAACAACTAATATATTTTATGATTGAAAACTTTCCAATGTAACAGAGCTTAATTCAATTTCATTTGGTTACAACGGAGTCCATGCCCTGAAAAGTGGGGAAGCTTGAGTCCATTATTCTCGGCATGCTCAAATGGGAAAAGGCAGTCCCCTGTGAACATACTGAAGAACAGAGGTTTCGTAACAAGAATTTGAAACCCTAACCAGAGATTACAGTACTGCAAATGCCACACTGGTCAACAATGGTTTAACATTGGGTATGTTCTTAATTAAACTTCGAAATGGTTTTTCTTCTTTGCATCTTTTTTTTTTTTTTTTGGGTAAGTTATATAAATTTACATTATAATTAGCTTTTTGTTGATTTTATGAAAATATGCAAAAGGATACTATTTTTAAGACAATTATTAATATAAACCATTTAAAAAAATTTTGACACTATTTTTATAAAGAGATGATATGTTTACAACATTTTTACAACAAATCCTAAATGGCAGGTTTTTACTGATTGTTATTGTTGGGGCAAAAAAGTACTCTTAGTATTAGTTTCAAATTTGAACCAATAACAACTAACCACCTATGATTTGTTGTAAAAATATTGTAAAATTGTTGTAAACGTAGCATCTCTTATTTATAAAAGAATATAAAAAGCCGTCAAAAAAATTACAGTAAAGGTATGTTTGGTACACTATAATGATTATTACATGAGAATAGGAATAAGTATTACAAGGAATACATTAAGTTGGAATGTAATAAATATTACTATTCATTTGTTTAGTAACCATTTAAGAATAAAATTCTGAATATGTATCCACAATTTAGTAAAGTATAAAAGAATGTGTAATTAAATCATTTTTAAGTCAAATTTCTTAAAATACACTTATTTTAGGGTGTTCAAAATAGAGTTAATAATTAATAACAAGAAAAATTTATTTTCTTTCCTTTTGAAGATGTGGCAACTAATGGCTTTTTAGGAAATTTTTAAAAAAAGTTATTATGGTGAATGAATAGATATTCAATACTTTTAATAAGAAATAATTATTCCTCATTTTGAAGAATAACTATTCATAAGGAATAACTATTATTTGTAATAAAAACATAACCAAACAACTGAATAGTTATGCTATAAGAATATTTATTACATTACAATGTCTATTACAGTCTACCAAATGTGCCATAATTGTTTTTTCTTTTCCTAAAAATTTTTTTAAAAAAATCATAAACTAATATCCTTAAAGTATCTATTAATTTTAGAGATTAAATTCTATAAGGATGTGGTGTAAAACTCATGTTTTACCCCTCCAATCCTAACATGCCACATCATCTTATCACATATTTAAGAATAAACACAATCATACTAAATCAATTCTAATACCCATATATAAATCCAACCAAATTAGGAATCTATTGAGATGTTATTAGGTATGATATGATGTATTGAATTTTAATAAATTTTAAATAAAATGCTAATGTGGCAATCACTTATTGGATGGTGTAAAACATAGGTTTTACACCCCATCTTTATAGAATTTAATCTCTTAATTTTATATAAAGAAATATGGGTTCAAGTTACACCTGCTGTAACTCTACAAAAGTTACACATTTTTTAAACTATAAATTTCTAAGAAATCTAATGATTAGAAAATTTATTGCTTTCCATATTAGCTAACCTAATTAATTTGATAGAATATTATATTATTTTCTTTTCTACTTTCTTTCTCTCTCCTAATCAATTAATCCCTAACCTTGCACAAGAGCATATTCTCAACGTTCTTGAGTTGTTCATGGTAATACATATAACTTTGTTTGTGACAGTGAAGCAAAATCCAGGAATAATAGAAGCCTGAATACCTCAAAATAGTTAACCATAGATGATTAGAGCATTTACAAAGTTCGTATATTTATTGCTAGTCTTTTATCCAACAAAGTTGCACATAGTGGTT
>NW_027070467.1:0-46272 GCF_002906115.3 Quercus suber
CTAGAAAGTCACGATCGTTGCGATCGTGGGCATTGCCTGATCGGCCACCGAATCTTCCTTGGGAAGAGTTACGAGAAACGATGAGCATCGATTGCGATTTCCATTGGATTTGGATTTGGGAGCTATTATTATTACGACGCCGTTTGTTTCCGAAACGAAATGGGCTCGAGAGGAGAAGCGCGTTAGGCTTAGGGGCCCAACTCGAACACGAACTCGAAGTCGAGCTCCTACTCTGATCGCTGAAGGTGGTGGTGCTGCCGAACCCGGTGACTGTACGGACACAGACTCGAACTCCCAGCATTTTTTTTTTTTTTTTCAAAATTTAATTCTTTGAAGAGAGAGAGAGAGAGAGAGAGGTGAGCTGAAGCTTTAATAAAAAGAGAGGTAGGAATGGGGAAACAAAACAAAAAGCAGAAGGAGAGGTTGTTGTATGAGGAAAGGAGACAGACAAAGTTGCTTCTTCTTCTTTGGTAAGTAACGCGCGACGTATTCTTTCTCTAATAATAATAATAATTTATTAGGGGAAATTTTCTTAACTCTATTTAAGTAGTATTTTCTGTTTGGACCATTTTTTTTTTTAATTTTTATTTTAAATATTTCTATATTCTTAAGTTTAACCATTTGAACAGAGACAAAATTAAAAGATAATCTAGTAAAAATATATGTCTGTTAGAATAGAAATTTTAACATACACTAAAATATTGTCTACAAAATAGGAATACTCTTTCACTAACTCACTTCTTCAAAATAACTATAAGTTTACTGTTTTTTTTAAATGGAAAAATAAATTAAACACCCAACGTTTATCCAAAAACAAATATAAATATATAAGAAAAACATTAAATAGTTACTAAAAAAATAAACTAAAAGCGCGTATTGAGAAGCTCTTTTATTTTTTGGTTAAGGGTTAATTTAGTGTATTTATTATAATTTGAGATTACTACATTTTTCAATCACAAAAAAAAGGGGTGTGATGAGTATTCTGTGCGGTGAAATAATTTTTCATCACACCATTAGATTTTTTTTGTAATTGAAAAATGTAGTAATTCTAAATTATAATAAGTACTTTAAATTAACCCTTACTCAAAAAATAAAAGAGTCTCTTACGCGCATGCTCATAGCTAGTTTTATATTAAGGATAAAGAATTATAAGAATATAAGCTAAGTTTAAATAAACAATAGAGAAACCTTAGAGAAAAAAAAAAGGATAAGAATACAAGTTGCAAGATGCCCTTCTTGTTTGTTTGTCCAGTTTAAGTGCACAAAATATAAAAATAATAATATCCAACAAAGCAGATGGCAATTGATCGTGCTAGAGCCTGGTATGCTCCACAATGCATCACCCCTTGAGGTCACAAAATCGACTCGATGCAGAGAGCTATCGCTTTCTGTGTGGGTATGGGACTCCTCAGTCCTCACACTCTAGACTCTACAATACTCTCTACCCACCATTTTTTTTATAGTAGTGTTGACCAGAGGCTAGACACCACTAATTGTTAGTTTTTTTTTTTTTTTTTTTTTAAAATGCAATTGATCGATTAATTGTTCCAATACCAATGCTAAAGTAAAAACACATTAAAGAAAAATCACATATAGTCATATGGCATGGAAAGATGCGATTGGTCTAACATGCACTATCATGTTTATACCTATCATAGTATACAATGGCGGAGACAAGAATTTAGGTTAGGAGGGCAAGATTAAAAGTAAAAAACTAATCTAAAAAAATTAATTAATATTAATAACAAAATAAATAAACAACTATATGCTAATGTAATTATTATATAGAATCTAACATAAAATCTAAATTTTAATTTGCCTTTTCACACCTAGCTTAATTTACTCAATTGTTGTCGACGATTTTTCATATTTTGAAACCGCTGCATAATTTTTTCGCACTCAATAGTCTTAAATATATTTTTCCCATTTCATTTTGCTGTAGGATTTTTTTTTTTTTAATCATTATTAGGTGGGTCTCATTCCCACATGATTTCCTATTTCCTTATGGAAGTAGGATGACATTGTGTGATTCCTATTTCATTTTGTTGTAGAATCTTTTTTTTTTTTTTTTTTTAAATCATTATTAGGTGGGTCTCCCACATGATTTCCTATAGCAGTAGAATCTGCTTCTTGTGCACAACCACGCCTGTTGTCTTTTTTATCAGGGAGGGCATAATGATATATGTACTATATTAGCAGTGAAAAAATTTGGAAGTTCAGGGGCACCTCCCCACCCTAATAGTATATATCACCTTAATAAATATGATTTTTTTTTTTTTTGAGATAGTTTCAACCTATAACGTCCACTCCTGATGATAGCTCTTTATTATCAGATCAAAACATCAATTGATTTTTTATGTAGGCGGAAGATTGAACCCCAAATCTCTTATTCAACTATAAGAGATTTTATTAGTTCAGCTAACTAAAATCCACAATACAAATATTTTTGGTTATTTTAAACTCAAGAAATTAATACATCTCACGAAACCAAATTAGATTTTGTTTTAAGCAATATTTGTTTATGTAGAAAAGATTTCCCGCATTTTTATGGTATTTGGTATGGCAAAAATACTAGACAATGAAAAACACTTTTTTTGAGCACCGAAAAACAAACCTACTAGAGTAGAAAATAATTTCCTTAAAATGCTACATACTTAACAAACCACTGCAAATTAAACTTCATACATGAAAATGTATTTTGACTCAATATAATGATTGCTACCAAGCATAAGAAAACAAACCAATTTTCCAATAAATGTTATTTGTGAAAACCAACATAAGTATTAACTTATTTGTATTAAAAATTCATTTCTGGATATAGTTAGTACTTTTATATCTTTCATTTTTCCCCAAAAAAAATTAACTAAATTTTTTTGACTGGATAGAAAATCTTTTAGCATATGGCTTAGCTAATCTTGGAAGAGTAATTTTAGTACCACACATTTTTCTACAACTAATTTATGTAGTAGACTGTAATTAATTACTTATTACTTTTAAAAAAAATCCACTACTTTTTTTTCCACCACTCATAAGCTCACACATTAGAGTTAATGACAAAATTGTGGCACAAAAAAATGTGTGATACTAGATTTTTTTTTTTCATCTTGGAAACCCATTTCCCAACTCTCTCCAACAGACCACGTCAAGGGCTTCCTTAATTTTGCTTACTCTCATAGGTAACGTTTCTCTATTTTGGCATGTGACAAGGGTGAATCACACAATTTTTTTTTTTTTTTTGAGAATATCTAGTATCACACAATTGATACTAGATATTTTTCAATTGCCACTAGAGAAACCTTAGCGAAAAAATGGATAAGAACACGTCATACGAGTTACAAGATGCCCTTCTTGTTTGTTTGTCCATTTAAAGTGCACAAAATATAAAAATAATAATATCCAACAAAGCAGATAGCAATTGATGGTGCTGGAGCCTGGTATGCTCACCATCACCCCTAGAGGTCACTAAATCGACTCGATGCAGAGTGCTATCGCTTTCTGTTTGGGTATGGTGGGGATTCCTCAGTCCTCACACTCTACCATACTCTCTACCCACCATTTTTTTTAGTAGTGTTGACCAGAGGCTAGACACCACTAATTGTTAATTTAAAAAAAAAAAAAAATCAATTGATCAATTAATTGTCCCAATACCAATACTAAAGTAAAAACACTTTAAAGAAAAATCACAAGTACTTACATGGCATGGCAAGATATGATTGGTCTAACATCTAGGGCTGTCCACGACCCGCCCGGACCCAAAGAACTGCTTGAAACCCAAAGCTCTTCACCTGAAAACCACCCGATCAAAGCTCTGTTTCAGTCAGACATGGGTCGCTGGCGCTAGGACTCGAGACCGTTGGTTCGAGTTGCGGGTTGGCTATCTGAGAAACCAACGAACCCCACTTGCCCAATGAGTTGTTCTTTCCCCGTCAAAAATCACGAGTTTCGGCCCAAAACCCTTAAGTCAAACTCTTAGTCCGACGATATAGGGAGATTTCGGCCAAATCTTGACAAATCCATCAAGATCTTGGCCCGATCTTTATAAATCTGGAGGAAATATTGGCCAGATCTCATTAGATCTGGTCAAATTTGATGAGATCTGGCAATATTTCGGCCAAAATTCGGCCAAATTTTGCTCCACTATAGCAAACTAGAAACTGACCAATATGAACCCGAAACCGATATGACCTGAACTAGTAGATCTGAAACTCTATTCGGGTCGGTTGCGGGTTAAAAATTTCCCCACCCAATGCATTTGGGTCGAGTTCGAGTTGAGCACAAACCTGACCCAGCCCGACCTGTGAATAGCCCTACTAACATCCGCTTTTATGTTTATATCTATCATAGTATTTCACCTTAATAAATATGAATTTTATTTTAGAGAATTTCAATCTATGACGTCTACTCTTTATAATAACTCTTTATTATCAGACCAAAATATCAATCAATTTTTTGTATAAGTGGTAATTGAACTTCAGATCTTTTATTCAACTATCAGAGATTTTACCACTTGAACTAATTAGAACCCACAATATGAAATTTTTTGATTATTTTAAACTCAAGAAACTAATGCATCTCACAAAACCAAATTAGGATTTGTTTTAAGCAATAATTGTTTATGTAGAAAACATTTCCCACATTTTATGGTATTTGGTATGGCAAAAATACTAGTCAATGAAAAACACTTTTTTTGAGCAACAAAAAACAAACCTACTAGAGTGTAAAATAATTTCCTTAATGTTTCATACTTACCAAACCACTATACATGAAAATGTTTTTTTTGACTCAATATCATGATTGCTACCAAGCATAAGAAAACAAGTCAATTTTCCAATAAATGTTATTTGTGAAAACCAACAAATGTTTAAAGTATTAACTTATTTGTATTAAAAATTCATTTCTGGATATAGTTAGTACTTTTATATCTTTCATTTTTCCAAAAAATAAAAAAATAACCAAATTTTTTTGATCAGATAAAATATCTTTTAGCATATGGCTTTAGCTAATCTTGGAAGAGTTAATTTTAGTACCACACATTTTTCTACAACTAATTTATGTAGTAGATTGTGACTAATTACTTATCATTTTCATAAAAACTCACCATGTTTTTTTCCACCACTCATAGGCTCACACATTAGAGTTAATGACAAAATTGCGGCACAAAAAAGGTGTGATACTAGATTTTTTTCATCTTGGAAACCTATACGCGCCCAAAACCGAAACCCTGTTGGGCTGGGCCTTACTTGGGCTCACAACTTACTTGTATCGTGGGTTTGGATTTCCTACACTGGGTCGTTCTGAACGCCAAGGCCCAACGGAATCGCTTTCCTCTCCTCGGGGTTCTGAACCGCTTCCTCACTCTGTTTTCTCTGTTTTCACTCTTCCTCTCCTCCTTTTTTCCAACCTCTCTCTTCTCAAAACTTCCTGTATTTATAGTTCAGGAATGGCGAAGAGGTCATGATTATTTGCCAATAAGTCAACAGGCGGTCCAGTATTATCGATCGTAAGTGGATAGTTAGGTAGTCATGGGAAGTGGTGAGGGTGGCGTTGGAACTTGGTTCCCACCTCCGCGATAGTTCCCGGCCGCGGTGCCTTCCCGTGGCATGACCAATATTGTACGGGGCGGGGTGTCCCGCGAGCTATGTTAAGACTCGGGAAGGGGTTTCTCCGAGAAGCAATGAAGAGGCAAAGCTTGGGCCCGTGGCAGGCGCGACTCGGGGGTGGGCCGCTTGGCAAAGGGAGATGGGCCTCACGGGCCATATACCCAGGTCGATGTTCAAGGCCCACTACGGGTCATGGTGTGGGGGCCGTACAAAACCCATTTCCCAACTTTCTCCAGCAGACCTCGTCAAGCGCTTCCTTAAGAGCATCTGTAGCAGATGTTCTATAAAAAAAATGCTATTTTGACACACCAAAAGTCTACTTTATTATTTTATCATATCATTTTACAATATCTTATTTATCATATATTTCATTATTCAATTCTATATATTAAAATAATATATACAACATATTAAAATAATATTTACAACTCATCAAACACAATCAACAGCCACCACATTGCTGCCAACAACCAACAGCCACCACCACACAACTGCCACATCCTCCACCACCCTAAACACAATTCAAAACAAACCCATAGCCCACCAACACCAAATCGGAAGCCCTACCACCACCACCACCTCAACCACAAACCCCGACAAACCCACCACCTCCACACCCTCACCCACACCCACTTCCAAACCCAAAACCTTCATAATCCAAGTCAACCCGGACTCCAAATCCACCATCTTCCCCCCACACTCTCTGCTACCTCCACGCCACTCGCTCCCCTTAATTCCTTGGCCTTAAAACCACCGGTAACTCCAGCCTCCTCAAAGAGTCTGACTTTGGCTCCGACTTCGTCATCGCCATCATCGACACCGACATTACTCCCAACCACAAAAGCTTCAACGACCAAGACCTCGAACCCATACCCACTACCGACCCATCCATCGGAACTCATAGCCTAGCCCATTCGAACCCACCCACCTTTGTCGGAATCGAACCTAACCAACACAATCTGAACCCGCACATCATTGTCTAAACCCACCCATCAAACCACAGTCCAAAAAACAAAAAAAAAAACAAAAACAAAAACAAAAAACCATTGCTAGAGAGAGATCGGCATGGAAGTGATCGTCGGCGTCGGCGTCGGCGTGGAAGAGCAATGAGGGTGAGAGACCAAAAGATGAGAGGTTGAGAGAGAGGAGAGGATTGGGGTTTGAGAAAAAAAGAGAGGAAGAGACTGATGGAGAGATGAGAGAGAAAGATGAATAAAAAAATAATAAACCCATGTGCTATATTGCTCCGTACTGCCAAAGTTATCATAGTATTATAGTATATTGTAAAAATTTGACACATTTAACACATCTGATAAAACTCCGTTTTTGGCGTTTGATGTGCCAAATGCTAAATATTATAGCATTTAGCACAAATACTGCATCTGCTGTGAATGCTCTAATTTTGCTTCCTCTTATAGGTAACGGGTTTGAAGCTTTTCTCTATTTTGGCACGTGACAAAGGTGAATCACACAATTGTTACTAGATATTTTTTCAATTGCCACAAAGGCGAAAGGAAATTACGTAAGGTTACAAATAAGACAACAATGCCCGAATGAGCCAGCAAGTATCAAATGCAATTTGCTTATGTTTTGGTAAAGAGATTTTTTTAACGTGTACTATATAAACAAGGACTATCACTTGCATTTTCCAGTCTAGACAAAAAAATTCAAGAAAAAAAAACCCTCAGCATTACATTCTACCCTTCATTTCTTTAATAATTACATCTAACAAGCTGACTGGCCTTGCTAGGTTCACAGTGTCAAACTCATAGTCCTCTCTTCTGCATTCTTGTTGGTGCCGCCCTATTGTCCAAAACGACATATTATCATCGAACTCTCTATGAAATCACGCAATGTTTTGGGGGGAAATGCTGGATGATGCAAATATAACCACACATTGACTTCTTGAGCAGATGTATCGTTGATGGTTGGGATCTCGTCAGAGTAATTAAGGTTGCTTAGGAAGTTTCTTCAAGAGCTTAATGAGCTCATAAGTCTTTGTGTCTTGACCAGAATAAAGGCAAACGTCAAGTGGGGTCAAACCATCCTGAGACACAATGTAGTGTTGCAATCGATTAAAAAAAGTAAACTCTTGAGGGTTGCACAAAAGAGCAAAAAGCAGCACATGAGGTCAACTTTTCATGTTCAAAAACTAATTTAAATCAAACATAGTGGAAACAGGTGGGAATAAGAATTGCATAAGAACTTTCTCTGTATGTGATATGTAGAATAAAGGGCATATAAGATAAGATGCTCTGTCAATGACACATTCTTAAAAGCATGTCTAACGTCAGATATTCTAGCTTGTCAACTGCCCTAAGTTAAAAGTATTGTCAATCAAGAATCATTCCAAAAAATGAACATGCACAATCTAAAATGCTTTCATGCTTTAATAAAAACAAAATAAATTCCGTTCATATCTTGTGAGTCTTACCTTTTAAAATTTTTTTTTGATAGATTATGAGTCTTACTCTTACCTTCAGTGTGGAGCATCAGAGCAATATGTCCTAAACCTAAAACACTGCCCAAACATATCACTAGAAATTTACCTTGTTTTTCAATGTCTTGTTAGCTCCTTTAATCAATAAAAGCCTCACTACATCTGTTCTCCGAGCTTGAACAGCAAGATGTAATGGCGTCCACCCATCCTGATGTAGACAAATATAAACATACTCAACTAAATGATAAAAAATTAATAATAAATGTATGTAAGCAAAAAGGGGGAATTGTTAACCATACATTGTCCTGATGATTTATATCAACATTATACAGTAGAAGGATTTTAATTGCCTGGCTGGAAGCTGTTCGCACTGCATAGTGCATCAATGTGGCCCCATCCTATTTTTGCATGAACATCAAAAAAAGAAAATTATAAAATTCATCAACAAGTATGCTCAATTATTCTGATACATATTATATGAAGAAACATGACCACATCACCAGATACCAACTGGGTGCTAATCAAATGTTCTATGCTCATTTGTAAAAGAAATTTTTAGTCACACACACACACACACACACACACAAAGCCAGAAATATCCCCAATAAAAAACCCCAAAGATAATTAAACAATAATTTTAACAATGATGTCCATTCATGTAATGAAGAAAGCCAAAACAATTGAATAATTCAAACTATAATCAAATAAAATAATAACTAAAGCGCCTTTTAAGCAATAATAAAAAAGGGTTGTACTCAGTGCACAAAACTCCCTTTTTTGCAGAGCCAGAGAGAGGTCATGGTAATCAACCTTTTTAGCAATTAAGGTTTTTTTTTTTTTTTTTTTTTTTTGCTGGGTAATTTGTTATTGAGGGGGATTGAACCCCCGAGTAAGCGGCCACATAGGGTACCGGGTACCACTCAGGCAACTAGGCCCGGTAATTCGATAGTTACAACTAGGGAGAGAGGATTTGAACCTTGGATGTCTCAATTGGAGACACTAGGAGATACCAACCAGTTGAGTTACAAGTCTCTTGACAATAATTAAGTTCTTTTAATGATGCAAATATTTGTCCAGAAGTAGTTTGCCTAAATAATATACTTTACTGAACTCTATGTCGACACCTAGTTCATATGTTTAGATAACAATCATGGAAGAACTGAAAATGTTTGATATCAGTAGGAACTTGGAAATGGCATCATTGTCTTGTAATTTACAAATGTAATTGATAAGAAGTACTAGGTACAAATTTAAACTCACTTTATCAAGAACAAATGGATTAGCTGACTCTCTCAAAAGATAGTTTGTAATGGCCTGCTTTTTTCCAATTATTGCTTTGTGAAGAGCAGTCCAACCATCCTGGAAAGAAAATGAAAAACTAAGGCTCAAATCAGGAGCAGAAAAGTAACACAAGAACTTCCCAGCATTTTACCCCATTGTATAGCAAGTACTTGGTCTTGATACCTTATCCACAGCATTGATATCAACATTATGTTTCAACAAAGCATTCATGAAGTAAAACTCTCCTGATGCAGCAAGAGTGTGCAAAGGAAGCCATTTGACCTGAAAAATATTTCACCAAAATTCATGAATGTACCCAACTAATTGTGGAAAGAGCCAAAACTGCTTATTTGGACCTCAAATCTAGGAAGACAGTGATCATCAGCAATTAATTTCTTAAAACTAAAAACCATCCAAAGAATGCTACAAGAAAACAAAAATTAAATTGAGAGAGAGAGAGAGATTAACTATCAATGGTCATGATCCTTATGAAACTTACACAAGTAGCAGCTGCCACATCAGGTATCTTCCTATTCAGCGTATACTTTTCCTCTTTTGTAAACATCTTAGGACGGCCTATTCATTCAAGCATGAAACACTAAGCAAGAAGGCATCAAAGACTAAAAAAGAATTATCTCCATCAAATAAAACCACAAAGACCAATCTCTTTCAAACTTAACACAACAGCGCGTAGAATTCTTCAACAAAGCCTAATGAAAAAAAGTGTTCTATGTACTGTAAGAAGATATTACCTACCAATGAACCATAAAGAGACAAAAATACATTAAGAAATCAAAAAATAAAACTTAATATGCACAAAATCCAGACACCCTAATTAACTTGCATTTCATATCAAACTACTCTCCACAGCTAAGCAACCAAATCAATAAAATTCAATGTTAAAATTCCTAATGAACTTGTACAACCCTGCAAAAGCATTAAAACAAAAAACAAAAAACTAAATTGCACTTTGTCCCCTCTTAACTATTGTGGATTGTACAGTCCCCTGAACTTCACAGCAAGCAATGTACCTGTTAACTTAGGATTTCCATCAAATTTAACAAAAATTTGTGGGTTCCCTGTTGGTAAAATCTTGTCTACAAATAAGAGTCCCGAGTTCAAATCCCAACTACACCAAAAAGAAACCAATTTGTGTTTTCGCAGAGCAACAATCATAGAGAGTATGCCAAATCAACGAAAAAAAAAAAATCAATTTTCTATCGGACACGTTTTCTAAAAAGGGAATTTTTTTTTTTTTTTTTTCCTTAGATAAATTTGATTCCTAAGGCTAAAGGAAAGTACTTATTATCCACAGTTAAAGGGAGACATTGATCAGTTTTGAAGTTTAGACAACATTACAATGTGAATCGAAGTTTAGAGGATATGACAACTGCACCATAGTGTAAGAAAGAAAGTAAAACTGAGTACCTTCGGATTTATTTTCACCAGGCTCATAATTCTCACCATTGAAGAACTCCGTCAAATCCTCCAACCCCCTACCATATACCGCCCACCTTGGATTCTTGGGCTTCACTCTCTCACTTGAATACTGAAACCCATTCCTTTCATCTTCATCTTGACCTTCAACTTCACCTTCTTTCTCAGGAAAACTAGTTGGGTTATCGAGCACAAGCGGGTTGAGCTGCCCCAACTTTTCCTTCTTAAACTCCAAGTACTCCTTCACTGCGTTCGCATCTCTAATGGGTTCGTACCCTTTCTTCCTCTTCTCGACTTTGCTACCGAACTCCAAGTCCTGAGCCATCTTTCGCCTCTCTTTCTTCGTTATGTTAATCTCAGCTTGAACCTCTTTCCACTTTTCAGGGACTAGATTCTCGGGCTCGATTTCCGAAATGGGTTTATTGTTTTTTTTGTTTGGTTTGGGAGTTTGGGGTTCTTCTTCAACGTCGTTTTGGAGATATGGGTCGTCGAATACGCCTTCTTCGAATACGACACAGTCGCCGATGACGAGTTCATCTTCGAGTTCGAAGACGTCGTCGTTTTGGAGGGGGAGAAAGGAGTGGCGTTTGGTTGAGAGGTTTATGGTTCGGGGGGCGAGGGAGAGGGAGAGGGAAAGTGAGGGTGGAGGAGTGGGGAGGAAAGAGAAGAAGAGTTTTGGAATTGGAGTGTTGGGGAATAGAAGAATAGCTGAGGAGGAGAGTGACATGGTTTGGTTTCTCTTTCTTGCGTGTTTTGTTTGCAATTGGAGGGAGGAGCCAAGTTAACAACATCATCTTATTCTGTTTTGTTGGCCATTTTTGTTTGTGAGGACAGAACAGAAGGCCGGCACATCTCTCAAGTCTAAACTTTGGCTTCATTTTTTAGTAACTGACTAAATTTGTGCGAATTTAACAGTTTAAAATGTGAGCCACGTAGTTCATGTGTTCATCTGGTGTTTGTAACTAAGATATCAATAATCCCTCCTCACTTGTTTTTATAAGTCTAATGAATCTTGACCTAGATTAATAGATTGCCATCTCATTAGATAAAGTCTCCTCCCATCTAAGTCGAAAAAATTTCCTCAAACCTATTATGTGACGGATCAAATGATGTGTACTTCATTTAGATTATTTATTATACTATCATCTAAACAAATTACATAACTTTTAAATAGAGTTAAAAGGAAAATTTCTCTAAACCAGTTTAAAAAGCTCTATTCCCCTCCTTTTTACTTTTTTTTTTTTTTTTTCTAATATAATTAAAATTTTCTATTTAGGTTGATAATTGGTAACCAAGTGCAGCGTAGTCGGATCAGCAGTGCACTATCCCCGCCGTGGTGTTGGGTTAGGCTACCATGATGTGGTTTAAATGTATTTTTCTATCTCTAATACAGTGGTTTTGAAATTAATGAAGTAGAGACGAAAAAAAAAAGGATGAACAATGGTGAGAGTGCTAAGAGAGAGAGAGAGAGAGAGAGAGAGAGGGAAAACAAATATATATTTGGGAGATAGTAATAGAATATGTAATTCATACATATATATATATATATAAATAATTTAATTATATATATTAAATAAAACATACATATACGCATTCCGAAAGGGGTGGAATGAGAGAACTAAATGAAAGAGCGACACCTCTTAGTGCGCAAACAGATCAAATAAAGGTTAATATTAAGAAAAGGTTTAATTCAAGCTACACACACCAAGCCATCAACTAAAAGCAACAATCCTAATACTAAAAGTCTAAAAGAGGCAATGACTTGAATTAAGGTTCAGCAGCAACACAACTGTGACATGATAACAAGCAGTTCAAACAAACATGAGAATCTGCTTAGGTCATGCAAACCAAAGATCATTACAATACCATAATTGGTTCACAAACTTCTAATTCTCCCTCTCCCCTCTGCAAAGGATACCAAAGCCTAACAGCATCACCTAGAACCACGAACATACTTCCTTTCCGGGCTAGGAGAATAAGGCAGCGACCTGGACCTGTCCCTCCTTGACCTTCCGCCATGGGGCGAATGTCTTGGAGAATAATCACGACGTTCTCGATATGGTGAACGCCTTGGAGATCTACGATATCCATAGTCATCACGTCCACGATACCTACTGCGGTCCCCACCACGGTCACCACCACGATCCCCACGATAGCCTTTCACCAATGCAAAAATCAAATAAGAGAGAGAGAGAGGGAAAACAAATATATATTTGGGAGATAGTAATAGAATATGTAATTCATACATATATATATATATATAAATAATTTAATTATATATATTAAATAAAACATACATATACGCATTCCGAAAGGGGTGGAATGAGAGAACTAAATGAAAGAGCGACACCTCTTAGTGCGCAAACAGATCAAATAAAGGTTAATATTAAGAAAAGGTTTAATTCAAGCTACACACACCAAGCCATCAACTAAAAGCAACAATCCTAATACTAAAAGTCTAAAAGAGGCAATGACTTGAATTAAGGTTCAGCAGCAACACAACTGTGACATGATAACAAGCAGTTCAAACAAACATGAGAATCTGCTTAGGTCATGCAAACCAAAGATCATTACAATACCATAATTGGTTCACAAACTTCTAATTCTCCCTCTCCCCTCTGCAAAGGATACCAAAGCCTAACAGCATCACCTAGAACCACGAACATACTTCCTTTCCGGGCTAGGAGAATAAGGCAGCGACCTGGACCTGTCCCTCCTTGACCTTCCGCCATGGGGCGAATGTCTTGGAGAATAATCACGACGTTCTCGATATGGTGAACGCCTTGGAGATCTACGATATCCATAGTCATCACGTCCACGATACCTACTGCGGTCCCCACCACGGTCACCACCACGATCCCCACGATAGCCTTTCACCAATGCAAAAATCAAATTGGAGTGTTAGCATGCCAATAAAACAACAAAATAAGTAAATCCAACTTTCTGCTTATCAAGGAAAAGGCAAAGATAAGAAGAGAGAGAGAGAGAGTAAATCCATGTGTACAAAGCTAATACATACTACACTTACCATAGTCTCTAGTACTTTTCAATCCAAGATAGTGTCCTGGTGTAGGAGTTCTTGGTCGTTTCCTCCGTGACTGAAAGATAAATACGACACCTCAAGTTGAAGTTCCATGATACAAATTAAACAGCAACAAGTCTTGCAGGAATCATTTACAAAATATAAAACTCACACCATGAGACATCATGTTTACATATTATAGGCATCTAAAAATTGTTTTTATTGTTTTAGGGAGAAAAAAACCTTCATTAGGAAAATATCAACAAAAAGTACAAATAAACAGGCTACCAAAGAAAGCACAGAACATCCAGGTATACATGACTAGTGTCCATGAAATGAATGTCAGGTATGGGATACCATAAAAGCCTGATTAGATAGTTGTTGATAATGTCCGTTGATTAGTTGAAAGTGAATGCTGAGGTTGTATAGTTGTTGGGCAAAATAGTTGCTATGTTAAGTTGATCAGACGCATTTGATAAGCTGTTTAAGCTTGCCACTGATTAAGCTGTTTCAATAAAGTTGATATGGATGAACTCATCATCTTTGATTGATTGCTGCCAACATAGCTGACGCAATGTGTTCTGAATATAACCAGAAAACCTCCAAGTCAAGATGAAAGTAAACTAATCAAAATTGTCAGTGTTTTACCACGGAAGGAGTAGTCAATTACCCTTTCCACAGTTATATATCGACCTTCTAGAACTGATTGGTTGAGATATTTAACACAACGGCTGGCATCCTCGACAGTTTCCATTGTAACAAAAGCAAAACCTCGGGAAACACGCGTGCGGGGCTCCACGACAAGAAAACAGGATTTCACCTGTAAAAGAAAAAGAGGTGAATGGGAGGTGGTTAAGCATCAAAATTGATTGTTTCCTTAGGAAATACATTCCTCAGAGATCAGGGAAATTTTATTTTAAAAATAATAATAATAAATTAAAAAAAATAAATAAAAGAATAAACAAACAAATCTTTGAACATAAAATATAGGGGAACTGCCATAGTCTTGTAGAGTTCAGTTAAGAAACCAACCTTTCCCTCCTTAGCAAAGTGATCTTCAAGGTCCCTTTCAGAGACCCTTTGAGAGAGGCCAGTTACGTAAAGTGTATCTCCAGGGTTTACAATGACATCGGACCTGCCACAAATTTCAAAAGATTAGACCAGATTTTTCAATACATTAGCATTCTGTGAAACTAAAAAGCAAGCACAAATATTGTAGTTTTGAAGACCACAGTCTGATGCAGAAATAATAGTGATAATAAAAAGTAAAATCAATATTACAACCTACCTGCCATGACTTCTGGACCTCGATCTGAACCAGAAACACCAGCCAACCATCACAGAAGGACACAAACAAACACATCAAAGTCAGAAATGGGAGAAAGGCTCCATAGGAGTGACATCATTGCAAGCCCAACATACTAATTAAAGCATAGCTGGAGTGACAACAAACCTGCCACGACTTCTGGATCGGGATCTGGGCCTTGGCCTGGACCAGGATCTAGATCTGGACCTAGGTCTAGACCAAGACCTGGACCTGGATCTTTCTCTGGGTTTTGATCTAGATCGGGACCTGGACTGAGCTCTCCAAGGGGAAGGGGACCGTGACTCCCTGATGCAATTTGCATATAATATCAAAATCAAGAAAAAATTAATTGAAGTGTTTAATAATGTAGATCCAGTTAAACAGTAAGTTTGTTGGAAAAAAGAAATATACTCATTTCCATGATGCCATCCTTCATGACAGAACCAAGATTATGCATCTTATATGCCCTACAAACCTCTCTAGGTATTTTAGATTAGGTATTCCCATATTTTAGTTCCAAACCTCTTGAAAAAGGCATTTTGCACACAATCAAACCCACCTCTTTCATCTTTTTGCCTAAAAATGTGGAAAAGTGTAATAAAAGACTAAATAGTACAAAGTTCTCATCTCATTCCAAATCGTATCTAAATTCAAAAATTAAAAAGGAAAAAAAAAAAGGTGAAAAAAGGCATCTATAACAAGTGCAAACATTAGATGAAGAGTTTATTCAAAATTTTAAACCATCCTCATCCCAGTTGAAAGTTTAGCTCAAGAATAGATATATGGGTTCCTTCCATAGTTCCATTGATGTAGACAATAAAGAGATCAAGAAAAAACAATATTTAATTCCATAAGATTCAAGAATTATGTTTTGGTTTTGATGTGGGACCTTCTTGGCATCTTTCATATGCTATGGTTATTATTGAGTCTTACTATTAAGTTTTTTTTAGGACTACTATTAAGTTTCTTTAGGGTAGAAAGTTGCTGGTTCTATTTTAACTAAGTTATTAGAGTAACAGCAATTTGGTAAATTCCAGAGTGAAGGCCTTATAGTGGTCAATAACATTCATAGTGAGATTGATTTGAGAGGGGTCTTCTCGTCACTTTCCCTTGGAAAAGTATTCAGAGTGTGAAGGCCCCTTGGAGAGTCTCCTTTTTTATTTGGACAGTGGCTTGGGGAAGATACACTTTGGTGATAACCTAAGGAGTATAGGCTATACTATAGTGGATTGGTGTTGCATGTGCTGGTGTAGTGGGGGGACAATGGATCATCTTCTGATCCATTGCGGGTAGACTCATCATTGTTGGAGTTTTCTTCTTACGTCATTTGGGGTCTCTTGGGTTTTACCAAAGAGGGTGACTGATCTGTTGGTTGGGTGGAGGAATTGGTGGGGAAAGCATTCATTGGGTATTTGGAATTTGGTTCCATTGTGTTTGATGTAGAGCATTTGGAGGTAGTGTAATAGTCGTATGTTTGAGGATTTGGAAGGTTGGGGGGATCAACTTCTAGACTCTTTTGTAGGCACTTTGTTTGATTAGTCTCGAGCTTGGGGATTCGCATCTAGTGATTCCATTCTGCTCTTTATAGATTCTCTTTCTTTGTGCCTTTTTTGCATGAAATGGTCTTTTTCAATAAAATTAATTTTACCTATAAAAAGAAAAGATTTTAATAAAATTCCAGCAGTGTAATTTAAGCTTTGAGGGTGTGATTGCTAAGGAAAACCTAGGAGAGATTGGCTAGTGTTTATCTTCTATATTTCTCGTTGTATTCACTGTTTTACACCAAACGACTATCAAACATATTCAATATTCAAATTTTCATGACGGAAACCAATAAACATCAAACCAAATCTAATTTAGTGTTGAATTCATAAAGATCCTACATCAAAATTAGACAGAGCCCAATCAAGCTTCTGTCATGCATAACATCAGCAGATATAAATCTACCCTATAGACATACATAACCAAAACTATAACCATAAACCCCTTCATTTCTCAAAATTAAAACCACAAATTTGGAATTCTAGCCTAGAACTAGCAATCCAATTCACATAATGATAAATTTCACAATTGGATTTGTTTCCTTAGCTTATAAAACTAAAATTCCGTAACATAGGCACAAGCTTAACACAGCTACGAAAAAACCAAACAAAGCATATATGTTACCACAAACATCGAAACCATCTAGGTTTTCAAGTGACTGTTGAAATTCAAATCACGAACAGGAAAATCAAATCAGAGAAGTCGAAAAATCGCTAATGCACTGTGTGTAAGATTTTAGGGCTCACCTTTTGCGAGGAGAATCGGCCTGCAAAAAATTCCAAGACGCATAAGATTTACAAATTGTTGTTAGTCAAATAAGAAGATAAATTTGAAAAGAAAATTGAAAAGATTGGGAGAGAGAAAGAGAGAGAAGCTTGCCATTTTCTTTGAGCGAAGACAAGGATTCGTAGAGAAGAAGATCGGAGAATTAGGGTTTTGGGGCGAGTGAGATTTTTTTGCCCCCAACAAGACGAGTCGCAGCTTGCAAAAAGTCGCAGTCTGCTCTGCTTTGTTCGTTTTTTGCGTTGTAAGAAATGGGATTTATATATATAGTGGAGGATAGATCCAATACGGTTGAGAATAAAATATTCGTGGTATAAAAATTATGTCTCATAACTCATTTCTTTTTATAAAAAAAAAAAAATCAAAATTTAAAATGAAAAAATATAAAGATATATTGCAAAAAATAAAATTTGATATTTGAAATAAAATGTTATTAATAATGGAATATGACTTGTGTTCAGCGTTTTTATACATTATACATGATACGATGTGAATACGTGTTCAAAATTAAATATGTGTTTGAATCGTATTGTGTTTAATGTAAAAAACGTAACATAAGTTTTAACTCTAGTATAATATTCAAATATAGAAACTAAAAAAATTTCTAAAATCATAATAATGATCTTTTTTGCTTTTTTGTTATATTTTTTTAGCAACGTAATAATTGTCTTATTTTAAATAGATTCATATCCACTCATTCTTATAATAATGCCAAACAAAATTTACTTTTATGATGTGAAAAATATGAGAATACTATAATTAGAAAAGCACCATTAAAACTACGTCATCACTTGACCAGTTTTACTTAATTGACCAAGTAATCCCCATAAAAGCTCAAGAAACAACTTGAGCATGAAGCAGTCTAAGTACAGAGTAACCCGATCATCTCCATAACTGAATCCAGAGAGATACTTTTCCTCATTATGGAAATCAACGGTTACATGCCAACAATCACATACATAATGGGAAATTGTCAGGATTGAGATATTGCTATTGCACCGTGTAATTAATCATGACTCACGAGTGTGTGAGAGAGAAGTTAAAAAGTGTAAAAGTTAAATGATATATAATTAAAGGTTAAAATTTGCTTATTCAAACGTTGGAGTTAAAAGTGACTTTTGCAACTTTTAATCTTAACAATAAAAAGTGGCTGATAATAAAGTAAATGTTTCATGAAAACCATATATAAGAAAGAACGCTAATCAAAGATAGGGTTGAGACCATCACCACATTCAATGAATTAAGTGATTTTTGTTGGAACTATCAGGTAGGTATCATATTGGATTCTTGGTACCATATCAAGTCCCTTGTTGAGACCATTAGCACATTCAATGAAATAAGTGATATTTGTTGGAACTATCAGGTAGGTATCATATCGGATCCTTGGTACCATATCAAGTCCCTTTTATTTTGGGCAAGCATTGTTTCAAGTTTTAACTAGTTATATGTATAACTAACTGTATCAATACTGTGAATTCTAGTTAACTAAACTAGTAAAGTTGAAACTCTTAAAAAAAAAATTGCATCAATACTTTCCATTTTTTATTGACATATTATTTTTTAGCATTATCTCTTTATTTTAATTTTACACTTCTTTATAACTATAAATAACCCCAAACTTATAAAAACTTTAAACCATAAAATTCATTATCCGTGAAGCCTTTAATGGAAATTTATTTATTTATTTAAAAATACTAATATTATGGGATTTTGGAGTGAGATATTATTACCTATACATAATAGATACTTGTATTAAAATATTCACACAAGTTCATTTTGTTTAAATCATTATCCACTACGTTCGAGTCGCGCTGCCCGCAGGCTTTCGTTGGTGGGTAAACTTAGTGGTGAGGTGTACTCACAAAATGTGAGGTGACCCCCACACAGAGGGTACAGAACAGATACCGACTACGGACTTCCTGACCGAGACTACTGGCTCCCTACCCGGGGGTGTAATATGACCATAAAGACCCCCATTTTTCTTAAACTCAAAAAAAAAAAAAAAAATCATTATCCATTAATAAGGTAAGGGCATCCTAAATAAGTTTGTTTGTTTGTTTTCTAAATGGTTTGCATCTTCATCCAAATGATTTCCTAAGATGTCTGAAGATGCAGACTGTTGGGAGGATGCAGCTTGAGTGAGGAAGGTGCTCAGGGAGAAGAATATTAGGAAACCAGTTGGATGTAGTTCAATTGAGGTGGATTGCATTCATCACGCATTTGGTGTAGAGGATGAGTCTCATCCATTTACAGAGCATATTTTTGACACATGGATAAGATTAGATAGGATAAATGGATAATTGAGGAAGAATCTAATAATTATTTTCTTGACTTGCTTGTGCCTTAGGATAAACACATGCAAGATTTTAGCATTAAAGCTAATATCAATCCTATAAAAAAAAGTAGCTAATATCAAGGGTTAAATGGGTTTAATTAGGTTTTTAGTTAAAACCCAATTATTACTTGAGTTTACTGGGTCTAATTGAGTTAATGCCCATTTAACTCAAATAATAATTGGATAGGTCTGGGTTCAATTAGAGTAGATAGGTTTGGGCGGACGAATGGGTTTAGACTTATTTTGTCACCCTAATTTTTGCATTATGATGAAAAATAAGCTACAATCCACATTGTATTTACAACAACAAAAATTTTTTATGTTTCTCATTAGTTCATATTTTACTGCTGAAATGTACAACCACTTTGAAGCAAAATTTTGTGTTTCAAATCCTATTGTCTTAGTGCAAACAAACATTGTTGTGTAATATATAGTGATCTTATAATTTTATTTTATATAAATAAAAAGTGCTCTTATAAGAAGCATTATCGTTTAGTTTGTGTCACCACCAACACAACATATGCTTGTCCTCTTAATCCCTCAACCAAAACTCTCTCCTGTACTCAAGACCTTGGCAAAACCATCATTACTGACAATCCACAACATATTGTATGTTTGCCAGCAAATCTTATGCTTTGTGGACAAGAAGGGAGGAAGAGTAGGTAGCATTTCATTTGAATTTAAAAGACCATAAAAGAGATCTACAATTTGTTTGACATTCATAATTTGCAAACCATATGGCATATTTGCTAGAAGATTTTATATGTTGCAGACAAGGAGGGAACAAGAATCGATAGCATTTCTTTTGAATTTAAGACCATGAAAGAGATCTACATTTCCCATAAAGGGGAAAAAAAGGGAGAGAGATCTACAATTTTGATTGCCATCACAATTTGCAAACCATGTCTATACACAAGTGCATATAAATGGGATAATGAAATTAGAAAGACCAAAAAAATATCCCTAATCTCACAACAGCCATTAAGAACCACACAGAGTGACTAGCATTGTAATTGTAGTGACCTCCCCAAGTGACAAAAAGGAAACCATGCATGATGCATCTGTATATGCACAAATATTCACAACATTTCAACCTTCTCACTATGTTCAAGCTTTTGTATTACACTAAAAACCTATTGTAGCTCAATCATTAACAGAAGGGGGCAGAGAGAGAGAGAGAGAGGAGCACAAACTCTTTAACATTTTCAATTTAACAACCTCAAAATTCTGGCATGTCACCACTATTCTTCCTAACCAATCATGTAGGAACACAACAATGGGTGGAGATTATGTTGTTAGAGCATCAGGAAGGGCAGTCGAATGAGCTCCCAGAACTTTTCCACCAACATCTGGGAAATTCTCGTGTCCAGGCAGGGGGCTGACTGTCCCATCCTTATCTACCTGCACAGGATACTTAAGAAGGTGGCCCTGCAATAGCGTAAAATCCTCATCTGCATACCTCTTCCAATTCTCTTCAGCAATCCCATTCACTGTCCTCACACAGTCCAAACTCTTTGGCTCCTCGAAGCGTGTATCCACCCTCCCAAGATGCTCAGCCCACAGTGACATTCTGTATCCATACACCTGCATATGCATATGTATTGTAAACCACAGTACCAAGTAAATCCCATGGAGTATGGAATTCTTATTGGATAATCAAAGCAATTATTCTTAAACTGCACACTCTGCAGAAAGACAATGGGCAATGCTAATGATTGGAGGTCATACCCCAGCCCAGACATGAGCATAATCTTTGAAAAGCTCACACACCATCTTCAATCTCCCTCCTCCCTCCTCCCCACTCCCCAGCTAATGAAAAGAAAAGCCCTGAAATGGAAAGTTTGGAAAACAAGAAATACAATACCAACCTGACCACGTGGATGTCTCTTCCTTGATGCCCAAGAGTGATGGGGCTGATATGCGCCCATAGCAATCTCCGTGTCCTTTGTACCAGACATGGATCTCTGGTTAATGTTGGCAGATCCCACTATTACATACTCATCATCTACTATCATTCCCTTAGCATGTACATAAATCATAAACCGCTTAAACCGTTGTGATTCTGAGACCTGATAGAAAATTTGGATTATGACCAACTCTAAAAGACTTAATTGCTTGCAAAGATATAAAATGAAGCCATATTTCAATGTCCAGTTGATGACACGGGTACATCAGGATGGTGCAATTCCAAAATTTTGAAAACTTCTATATGTATCATAGTAAAAAGTAATAATAATAATAAGAGAGAGAGTGTCAAATAACAGAAAATAGTAGAAAAAATTTCAGCATTAGAAGTTACGGACTACCTATATACTTTATGCCAACCACAAACCAATGCATGTCATGATGATTTAAAACACCTAAAAAGAAATTTCCATTACCTTGTCAGTATTATCAAAAATATCTTCCCGATTACCAAGGCAATAGAAATTGAGGTAATGTAGAGGATGTAAATCCACCATCTGCATATCTTCCAGTTCCCGTGCAACTATACCATACATCATTTTCATTGTCAGGCCCTGCCAAAAGCAAACAAGTAAAGCTAGAATATGAATGTGAATTGTGTTATTTGTGTTGCCATCATCTATATTGTCCACTTTTAGGACTTAAACACTCACTGCAGCATAGTTAAATAGCTATATACCTACTATAGTTACACTAAAATACAAAAATTTATATTAAAGTAGTAGCTAAAGGTAAAATTTTTACCTTCATTACTACAATGCACAACTATATATGGCTGTGCATGGTAGCTGAAAGCTAAAAAAAAAAATTAATTTTTATTTTATTTTGTGTTCACACTACTTTTTATATTTTTTATTCTTTTTGCATTTCATTCTCCTTTCTTTGTGTCTCTCTCCTCACTGCCTCTCCATCTCTTCTTTCTTCCTCCACAGACCTGTCTTTCTTCCTCCACAAACTCATTGCTAATCTGCACTAGCCTTGCCGCCACAGACCCATCGCCGCTGACCCACGCTCGGCCGCCGACCTGACCCATCTCGGCCTCTCTTCTCTATTTTCAGTGTTTCGGCTTTATGTTTCGGGCTATGCTTGTGTTTCGGCTTTGTGTTTCGGGCTATGCTTGTGTGTTGGCTTTGTCTTTCGGGTTTGTGTTTCAGGCTGGGTTTTTGTTTCGGGCATAGGTTTCGGTTTGGCTATGTTGATTTTTTTGCTTTCTTTTTTTGTTCTTCTTCACTAGTTTTGATAGGCACGGCGGGGTTGTGGTTGTGTAACAGCTTACCCTTTAGCTTACTACCTTCAGCTTATTGTCTTCAGCTTACTACCTTCAGCTTACTATCTTCAACTTACTACCTTCAGCTTATTGTCTTCAGTTTATTGTCTTCAGCTTACTACCTTCAGCTTACTGCCTTCAGCTTACTATCTTCAGCTTACTACCTTCAGCTTAGAGACTGACGGCTTCATCTTGCGTGATGTCTTCAATATGCATAATAAAGCTGACGAGTTTTTGGAGATCAACAACTTTTATTTTTCCAATTAAAAATTCCCCTTATCAATTGCCCCACACTCCATAACCTCGTCAGCTTTAGCTGACAGGTTATGGAGTTAACATTGTCAGAAAGGTCACTCATGTGTGACGCTTCGAGCCGCCTTTATTAAATGCGTGAGCACGTGGCGCGAATTGATCGATTCCATTTTCGGATAAGCCTCTACAGTCAACACCCGTGGGAGACACTATTTTTGAGGAAGGCGATGATCTTACCAAGTCCGTTGCAGACCTAAAAGATGATAGCGTCGTCCTTGCCCAGCTTTTTGTGGACCAGCCCGTCGTCCCTTTGACTCCGTCAGCAAACTCTCATGCTGAAGACCCTTCCGCTGCAGGTGTCTAGGCCCTTCTTCCAAAGGGTGATAAAAAGCCTCAAGACCCCCCTGGCTTCATTAATTTAAGCTTTTTTCTTTCTTTATTGTAAACGTAAGCTAATTTCAAAAAATATTTGACGCCCACTTGTTTTTGGGCTTTTGCTTGTAAAAACATCACTTTATTTGTAGTATTTTACACCCGTTACTTTTTATTTGGCATGTGTGTCTATCCTTGGCATTTGTATGTATGTTAGGATACGCTCGTACTTGGTAATTTAAGGCGAATCCATCCGTTTAAGGTGTCTTTTAGACATGTCTTCTTTAACAGTTTCAAACCATCTTCTTCTTTGAACGCGTCCTTTTTGTGGACTGGTGGACTTGTTCATGAATCCATCCATTTGTGGATAATGGCGTCAGCTTGCTTTTACTTGATGGACTCGTCCACTGGTGAGACAAGTCATACATTCATCCCCTTTGTGGATAAGTTCATTCATTTTTTAGGGTGAGGTCGTCCACTTTGGACTCATCAATGTCGTCCACTTTGTGGACTTATTGAGTTGACTAAGTGTTGGTACCTCGTCACGATTTTGGTCGTTCACTTGTAGGCGACTTAGTATGGTGATCATCTACCCATAGTCGATGTCGGTCATGCGTCTACCCGTAGGTGACTTAACGTAATGACTATTCATCCGTAGGAAATTTTGACCACGCGTCTACTTGTAGGTTGCTTAGCGTAGTGACCGTCTACCCGTAGATGACTTAGCGTAGTGACCATCCACCCGTACGCGACTTTGGCCATGCGTTTACCCGTAGGTGACTTAGTGTAGTGACCATCCACCGGTAGGCGACTTTAGCCATGCGTCTACCCATAGGCGACTTAGCCATGTCTAAATAAACTCCTCTTATTATAATAAACCATGCATTCATAGAAAAAGTAGTTCTTAAAAAGAAAACGAAGACCTGCCCTTTGGGCTTTGTAGCAAAAACTAAAGTAAATAGAAAAACTGAAGAGTATAACTAACATTCACTAAGGTAAACTAGAAATAAAGTGGTGCCGCTCTTCATGCCATCTTTTTACTGGTAGTACTTCCATAGGTGCTTGGTGTTCCATGGGTGGTGTAGCTTCTGTCCGTCCAGCGTCTCCAGTTCTTGCCATCTTCCTCCCTCTGTCCAGTTACGTATCCTCCTGCCTTTCTCTCTTTTCTTAAGTTAGAAGCGCGTCCATTCATGTACTTGATGGCCCTGTAGAGTACTTCCGACATGGTCTTGGGGTCGTTTTTGTATAGTGAGAACAAAAACTTATCCTTTCGCAACCCATTTGTGAAGGCTACTACAAGTATTTTGTTGTCGGCTTCGTCGATTGATAGCGCTTCCTTATTAAAGTGAATTATGTAGGATCTCAGTGTCTCGTCCTCTCGTTGCTTGATACTCATCAAGCATGTCGTGGACTTCTTATACCTGTGTTCCCCAATAAAGTGTTTAGTGAATTGAGCGCTTAGCTCTTTGAAAGTGCTGATGGAGGTCGGCGTCAGTCGGCTAAACCATACCCTTGTGGGGCCCTTCAGCGTTATAGGGAAGACCCTACACATGATTTCGTCCGCTATCCTTTGAAGGTGCATCAAGGTCTTGAAGGTCTCTAAGTGATCCAGAGGGTCCTTCACTCTGTCGTAACTGTCTATATGCGGCATGCGAAATTTATGTGGTAGGGGGAAGGAATTGATAGCTACAGTAAACGGCGAGTCGGTGCAATTTACCAGATCGTCAAGGTTGCTGGATACCCGTCCTTTGAGGGCATTCATCATAACCTCCATTTGTTCCTTTATTACCTGTATCTCCGTGACAATGTGTGGTTGAGTTGCATTTGTGAGGGATGGCATGCTCAGATTTTGACGCTCTGGTCTACTAGGAGCATTACTGCCCTCCAGCCTTTCTTGTTCTCTTCTATCGGCGCTGGTGCCTTCTTGGTCCTGCTCTTGAGTGTCGTGACCTGCATTTTTCTGGTGTAACTGTTCCTCCAGATCGTTGTTTTGCTTAGTGAAGCATTCCATGGCTGCAGTGAGAGTCTGCACCTGTCTCTCGAGTGCAGTTAGGCGTGGTTTGTCTCCTTGAACGTTGTTGGTGGTCGCCATCAAGCGAGCAAGTACCATGCAACCCTTTGTCCTGGAAGCGATAATATGGCTTACAAGTCGTAAAAATCTCTCCCACAGACGACGCCAACTAATGATGCCGAAAATATCATCAGTGAGTCACACAGTTCTTGCACACTCGAAACAGCACCTGCATAATACAAAAGCTGAAGACCTTAAGAGGAGTACCGATGTGGTACCGGCCAAATACCCTCTGAAGGTCAAGTTAGAACTTCTCATAACTCTAAAGTGCTAGAGCGGGGTCAATTATGCGTACCTTGATTTGTGAAGGTATTGGGGTTTTTATAGTAGTAGAGGGTTGACCTCTCTTCCTTGGGTTAGAAGTCTTTTCCTTATAGGAATCCTCATGAGCGTATATTGCGGAATCCTTTCCTTATAGGAGACTAACACTAAGCATGGGATACAAGATATTTCCTTACATACTCATGCGTGGTGATCAAGTCAAGAATATATTGGAGCCATCAGCTTTAGGGTCGTCAGCTTTGCCTACTCCTTCATTAGGGTCGTCAACTTTTCCTACGACCTCGTTAGGGTCGTCAGCTTCGCCTATTGCCTCGTCAGGGTCGTCAATTTTGCCTACGACCTCGTTAGAGTCGTCAGCTTTTCCTACAAACTCGTTAGGGTCGTCAGCTTCGCCTACGACCTTATCAGGGTCATCATCGTCAGCTTTGCCTACAACCTCGTTAGGGTCGTCAGCTTCGCCTGCACCCTTCAGCTTTATTAGCGTCGGTTACCCATCTTCATTGCCTAAGGTCAACTCGTTGGCTATGCGGTGAGCTTCGTGGACTCCCTAACATTGTCACTTACTAATGGATCCCGACGAAAGTTTGCTTACTCTCTTCAGCTTGTTCTTATCAGCTTCCTCTTATACTTATTGTCTTCAGTTTACCGTCTTCAGCTTACTTTTTTCAACTTACTGCCTTTAGCTTACTGTCTTCAACTTACTGTCTTCAGCTTACTACCTTCAGCTTACTATCTTCAACTTACTACCTTCAGCTTATTGTCTTCAGTTTATTGTCTTTAGCGTACTACCTTCAGCTTACTGCCTTCAGCTTACTATCTTCAGCTTACTACCTTCAGCTTAGAGACTGACGGCTTCATCTTGCGTGATGTCTTCAGTATGCATAATAGAGCTAACGAGTTTTTGGAGATCAACAACTTTTATTTTTCCAATTAAAAATTCCCCTTATCAATAGTTGGCATTTTTTTCTTCTTCTAAACATTGTAATACCAACGGAGCTTATAATAGAAATAGTTGAAACCAAAGGGCTAGCTTAATCCTTTAGTTTTTAATTATTCATAATCCTTTAGAAAGTTTTTAGATATATATATATATATATATGTGTGTGTGTGTGTGTATCACTACTGAAATTCTGGAGTTTAGTAGATGCCAAAACCACAATTTTTTTTTTTTTTTTTAAATTTAAAAACCAAAGCCGTAATTAAAAATACCAAAAATAATGCATGGTAAATTAGCAATTCTCTCAAAAACTTATATTGTTTGAAAATTGTGAATTTAAGCACCTAATTATTATTCTAACACTCTTGTATGTATTGATCCATATTCACTTTAATAAGTATAGACATGATTCAAATATATAACAAATTAGTATGATGTTGAGATAAATTACCAATTGTACCCTTAAGTTGGTTAAAAAAAAAGTAAAATTAATTCTAACAAAGCTAAAAACTCAAAAAAAAAAATTTAAAAATTATAACAAACCAAAATAGAAAATACATAAATTCTTCCAAATCAAGGATGATGCTCTTGTCCCAAGCATTTTAGCATTATCTTCATTGCCTCAACTAGATAGTTGACCGCCACAGAATTCTGTGTGATTTTTAGTATTCTGTACTGCCTTTTAACAGGATTCTTCAACCTACCAAAGTTCCCTCTTCATCATTCCCTCGCCTCTCAATAACTCATTTGACAAGTTTGAACTATTTTTTACACTAATCTCTACAACAGCTGCGAGCAAAATTAATAGAAAAATATGTAGAGAAAAGCACCTTGAAATTTGCTTTGTTAAATGAATCTAACAAATGCAGCTTAGCAATCTCTTCATTTTGGAGGGATTCTTGATTTTTCTCCAACTATATGCCGCCTAATGAGTAAGTTTAGGGTCGACACTATGCAGGCCCCTAGTGCTGTAGCCTTATAAGACAAACTTGTCATTAAGAGTTTCACACATAATACAATTGCAAATAGTATAGAAACTGACAAGAATATATAAAAATGATCAAGAAGCTTATTTATGGAGTTTAAAATAAATATAAACATAAACATAAACATAAAAAAATAGATAATAAAATATTAGAAATTGGAAAACTATACATTGTATATATGTAAAACCAAAATTGAGAGAAAATCCAATTAGTTTCGAAAATTGAAGTCTAATTCTATTCCATATGTCAATTTTTTTTTTTAAATTTTTTTTATAATTTTGGTTTGAGTATTTATCACTCACTAGTACGTATGTAATGAATTGTAGTGGTGCTATTGATATTAATTTGGTTATTGAACATATAGGACATTGATTCGACTAGGACATTTAGAGGTATTAAAATGGTTTTTCCTTACATTTTTATGATATTGGCTACCCTAAGTTTCTCATTACACTACTACTATATATATAATTTTGAAAATTACTATTAGATACTGCATATACAATATCAATTCAGAATCATTGTCCATGAAATTCTACTAAATACAACACAGAATAAAGAATAAATTGGTCTAGTAGTATCTTCTAAATTGAATGAGAATAAGTGCATGAGATTGTTCAGCTTATTTATAATTTATCATGTTCAAGATCTTCACATACAAAGTATCTGAATAGAAACAGTATAAAAAATATACTTATTAGTTTAGTGAAAAAATAACAACAAAAATCTAAACAATTTAATTTTTATGGAAAGCTAACAAAAGCAAAATCCAATTTTGATTCAAATTGAATTTTCTTTAAGTTTTGGTTTATATATATAGTAATGGTCTGTACATATATAGTAATGGTATATTACATAAGTGGCTTATAAATTTGAATTATTTTTAGTTACACAAAAAATGGCTCATAAATATAAAATCATTCAAACTCTCTCTTTCTCTAATTTTATATATAAGAGTTAGATATATTATTAGATTTTTTTATGGTTTATTTATATTGGACTCCTCATTTTTTACACTGAATTAACTCACTTGACACAAAAATTGAAAATTTTAAATTATGTAGGACATGTGGCACAGAATTAAACTCTAATTAAAATCTTTTTTTTTTATTTTTTACATTGAATTAACTTATTACTTGGCACAAAAATTAAAAAAACATAGATTAGATGGGACATGTGGCGCAAATTTAAACTCTAATTGAATTCCAATTTGAAATCTAATTGGATTTTCTCTTAGTTTTGGCTTTTAATATATATATATATATATATATAGGTAAAACTTAGAGAAAACTAATTAGATTCTACAATTGAAGTCGAATTTTATGCCACATGTCCTAAATTATTTATTTTTAGAGAGTTTTATTTCTTAATTTTGGAACCAAATGTGAGACAACATCATAAATATTCATTTAAATGAGTTATTGAGTATAAAATCCAAAGAGTCTAAAATTAATGAACCGAAAAAAAAAAAAAAAAAAAAAAGTGCTTCACAATATCAAAAATTAAGAATTAATAAAAAAAAATTAAAATATATGAAAATTTTACATTTTCTATCTAATAATATTCTTACAAGATTTTTTAAAGAGTAAACAAAATATAAGAATGACTATATAGTAATAGTATTTAAATTATATATATATATATATAAGAATTATATTATGCATCTTAATGTATTTCTTTTAAGTATATTCATGTATATTTATAGGGTTACAAACTAGTATGTATATTTTGCCAAAACTCAGAGAAAATCCAGTAAAATTTTAATTGGATTCTCAATTTTGTACCACATGTCCTATTTAATTTTTAATTTTGTGCAAAGTGAATTATTGAGTGTAAAAATTGAAGAGTCCAAGCCCAATTAAATTCTAAATTGGATTTCAATTTGAGTCAAATTTTTCATCACGTGCATCTAAGTTTTGAATTTTTATGGCAAGTAAATTATTAAGTACAAAAATTGAAGAGTCTAAAACCAATTAAATTTTAAAACACACACACACACACACACACACATATATATGAGACACCATGACATATTTTAAAAATGTAAGCTAATAGCATGTATAATTTGAATATTTTCTAAAAATAAATGTATAATTTGAACTCGTGCATATGCATGAGGCTACACACTAGTCTACGTATATGTGTGTGTGTGTGTGTGTGTATATATATATATGCTTTTTAAAACCAAAGTTTAGAGAAAATTTAATTAGAATCAAAATTGGATTTTGCATTTGTTAGCTTTTTATATAAATTAATTATTTTTATTTTTACTGTTATTTTTTCTTTAAACTAATGAGCGTATTTTTTTTATACTGTTTCTATTCAGATATATTGTATGTGAAGATATTGAACATAACAAATTGTAATGAAATTGAACAATTTTATGCACCTATCTCCATTCAATTTAGGAGATACTATTTGACAAATTTATTATTTTTATTTTATGTTGTATTAAGTAGAATTTCACATACAATAATTGTGAATTGATATTGTATATGCAGTATAAAATAGTGATTTTCAAAATCATATACTTAATAGCAATATAATGAGAAACTTGGCGTAACTAATATCATGAAAATTATAATCTATTTTAGTACATCCAAATGTCCTAGTCGAACTATTTCCTATATATTTAATAACACAAACCAACATCAATAGCACCACTACAAACCAACTATTTCCAAATGTCCTAGTCGAACTAAGTTGCAGTAACTCTTGCAAAATATACACATGTCAAGTGACCATTTGGTAAAAAATCCAATCTTGACAAGGAAGTTTTCATTTGAATATAAGTCCAGATAGATGTTTATTTAAGGTATTGACATGTGTGCATTTTTGTAGGAGTTGTTACAAGTAATTAGTTTGTAACAATTCTTTTCCCTCAAAAGTGTGTTAATATTTGCTGAATGATTTGTTCAATCTTTTAGCTTTTAAGGAAAAAAAATAAAATTGATATAAGTATGAAAAAGAACATCTATAATTCGATTAAGATTTGTGCAAACACTCTAAATAAACAACAAGTTATAAATTAGAAAATCTGAATAAAAGTATATTATGCATAGCATATATTGGGATACATAGAATGACAACATTTTTTGCATATATTTCACGAGATAGTGGGTGCATTCGTATAAATTGTTGAAAATTTGTGTTTTGAGTTTAAAAGCAGCGATTGTAAAAAAGTTATGAAGAGTTTGTGATTCTATTTTGAAAATGCTCTTTTATTCTTCCAAAATGTCCAACCAAATGGACTAGTGAACACAATGATAAGTGTGGAAAAGTAGACAGAAAGGGGAAGGAATCATGAATGGAGAAGAAACTAGCACTAGTAGATATTAATATATTTCACAAAACATTTGCATCAATGCAAAGCAATGATGCTTATTAACAAGCGTCATACATAAGTTTCCTCCAAAAAGGAATTTTAAGATTAAAAGTTCTAACAAACATAATTAGTACATAAGTTTCCTTCGAAGGGATTTTAGGACAAAGCTCAAGACGCCAAGGTGGATGGTCCACAACTGTCATGGACACAAGAAATGACATCTTTGTACTCTCTGTTAATGGTGAAGGAATCATATACCTCTCCATCTCTGCTTTTCTTGTACTCAAAGAGGAGAGAAGAGCGATTGAATGCTGTCATTTTGACAAATCCCCAGTCAGCATCTCTGTATAAACTCCAATTGGGTATTGTGTCAAAGAATGATCCTAGGTGGTGCCCTCCACCTCCGACAACAACATGGATGGTTCCATTCATGGTACCCGAATAATGGGATTCTTCTGAATTAACACATACATTCTACATCACCAGCATTAATAAAACATTATTAGAAAAAATTGCATGCAAGTTATCTTAAAATTTAATAGTTAATGCACTATCTTGAAACTCAAAAGAGAAAGATATTATAGTACAGCGGGACATATATGCGCATTGCTCAATGTGTTATCCTTCTTGTAATGTAATGAAAATTTTGCATGACCATAGAAGCTTATATTAAGCAGTGAAATTGAGTGTTTGAAACTATGTAGAAAGACGTAAAATGGTTTCCAAAATGTCCGAATATTATCCAAAAACCTTGACTACGTTTTTAAATGGCTACATTGTTCTGAGGTGCTCAAACTAAACCAAGACTCATTAAAGTTAACCTTTACAAATCTACTAATATGCAGTGACTAAGCATTTCCAGGATGCATTAACTGCATGCATTAAACAATATGCATACAGTAGCATTCAATGATGGTGTGCCATGAGTTTCATAGACACTATCTCATAGTGAAATAAATTAATGTATAAATGAGAATGAGTTACATATGAATGCATATTCATAGGCACGTAAGTTTGTTTACATTTAGAGTTGTGGAACCTCCGTATTAGGTTGCTCTATCCATACCTGGTAAATGGGGCATGTCCTTTCATAGGCATGGACGTGGCCATAGAAAGCGATATCAACCCTGTACTTCTGCCAAAGCCTCTGCAAGTCATCCCTGCCCATGGGCTCTTCAAACGAGCCTTCTTCGCCAAACCAATCGTTAGAGGAATACCCAAGGGGACGATGAGCAACAAAGATTAACCAAGGTTGCTTTCGTCTATCAACTGATGCAAGGCATTTCTCAAGGAACCTATATTGTTCTGAGCCCTTTCTCCAGTCATGCTCGCTATCAGCTACACAAAAGTGGAACATGCCATAATCCGTTGAATACCTGTATGTTAATGGAAATTGTGGTCACAAAAACATAGAATGACAAACACACTCTACAACAAACTAATTTGTGTTAGAGAAAGTGGACCAAACTAACTATTGAACAAGGTTTGACAAGAGTTCAACTCGTCCTGTCCTTTTAAGTCTAACCAAACTCATAGCAATGGGTTGCAAATGTAAAGATAATAGTCGTATATGATTCATTTCTTGATGTAGCTCACTCGATGTAGGACTTAACACACTCCCATGCAATACTTTCAGAATCTCACTTTGATACAATATGTTAAAACTCGAGGAAGTGCTAGTAACATGTGGGCGAAAGGACCAGTCTCAATTAGGTTCCTCATAATGGCTTTTGTAGCTTATATCAACTTAGTGAGCCCCCAATTTGAGACTCAGCACATACCTATGTAACGCTGTCACAATGCCACAATACAAGCTGAGCTATTTCATGTGCACTACAAATTAATTGGATCACCAATCTGACCAAAAAGTAGCAAGTGGTCAAATGTCATGCCGAGTGCTTGGGTGGAGTTATTCTCTTATGCACTACTAATAGCAAAAAATATGTTTATTTGTGTGTAACTGTGCTATCTGTATTGCTCAGGCTCATCTTACCAGAACTTAGCTCTGTTCTCTGCAGGAACGTAGTATAAGGTCTCTGCAATCACACCACATTCCCCACCGGAATCTGTACTTGTATAGAAAGAACCTGAATCCGGCCAATCTCGTTCATGATTACCACTGCAAGATAATCAACTAAAAATTTATTAATGGACATTTTCATCAAGTAATACCTAAAATCTTAATCTTAATATAGATGAAAACAAGTAATGATCAGTTACACAAACCTGGCAACCATATAAGGAACAGCCGATGCAATGGGCTCCACCTGTGCTGTGAATTGGTCCCAATCTGCAACATATCCATCTGCATATGATATATCTCCTATGTGGAAAACTATATCATAATTTGGTAAGTCCTTGATGAGTTGGTCAGTAGTGTTAAGTGCACCCGGATCTTTACTACTGTATTCATTTGAGCCATCACGTTCTCCCTAAAGGAAATAGGAAGAAATATGAATCTTTTTCCCATCAATCATTTTACAACAAACTCAATTTGGCCAACAATACACACTCATACAAAAACTTTTAAGGAAGGGATTTGAGCCTTCATTCCTAGCAAGACAGAGAAGTTGTATGGTCATATGAATTCAGCTATGACAAGAACCCAAATGATTGAAAGAAAAAATCATGTCTTCTTAGGAGAAATGATGATTGTTTTTTTTTTTTTTTTTTTTAATTGTCTCATCACTTTTGCCTATATTTCATGGGAGAAACTAAGTTATTAGTTGATGTCTTAATCTATAAATTTCTATAAAAAAATGTACTAATAGGTTGGTTTGGAGCATTGGAGTTTTTTTTCTTCCAAAAGGTGATTACTTATTTCATTCAATTATTATTTTCTATTGTTTATTCTTTTGTGTAGGTTTTACCTTCCCCATGTCACCAAATATTATAACACGTTGTAAGGAGTCTTGTCCAGGATATGGGGATGATTTGAAAGTATAGTTTTTGCCCCAAACATATGAACCATTAGATAAGATATGACCCATCCTGTAGGAGTACCTGAAATCCATCATATATAACAACCTTTAGCAAATATCATTAATACTTTCAATAAGACTTTTATGTCATGGAAATGAGTTAAATACATACACAGTGTTTGGCCACAAATTTGTCAAGAAACTTGTATGTGTGAAACCAAGATCATGCCAGCCAACTGTTCGTGCCGGTGCACCTGCAAAGCAATAAAGAAATCTCATCACGAAACAGCATTATATACCATGAATTGAAAAGAAATTTGTGTCCACAGTGATAAAACCTCATCCAGTTCTGTGTAACATACCTAGAAATTAAAATGAAGAATGATCCATTTGTAAAGAGGAATAAACAAATTAGTGATCAAGACTTTCTAACCATTAATGGTTATGAATAAGCAGGTTAAGGATAAATCCTAGGATTTGTTGTGTCTTCAACCATTAAAAGTCACTTGACAAACTCAATTGTTTGCAATATAGGACAAGACACAGTCTACATACTTGATGACTGATGGTTGCTTGTTGATAGTTTACTATTTCAAGAAAAAAAAAAGTGAATAATCAGATGCTTTTTTCACCACTAAAAGCTTTATCTAAAACTAAAAAGTTAAATGGATCAAGTATAGTGTGATCTAATAACAAATTGGAATTCATAAGTAAAATTGTGTAATGTGGTGCAATTGTGGGTATATGAAACATGTTTAACATACCACACATGCTGTTTTGTTCAACTGTCAATGTTCCAGCAGGGGACCGTGTACGTGTCTCTTCTCCCTTCAAACCCCATTCAACAAATGGAACAGCTTCATCTATGGAATAGCCACTCGTCCAAGTTACTGTCATCTGCATAACATCAAAAAATTATATATGTATTGTATGTGTATCTGCTCATATATAACCTAAACTAGAGTTGATTAATCAAAGATATAGAGTTAAATTACGACATTTTTGACAATCACTAGAGGGTTTGGGCCTTTATTTTACGACATTCTCCTTGCAAGCAAGCTTTATGTAGAAATTTAAAAGAGAAAAAAAAATTAACATTTTTGAGGAATTGAGACATGAAAATATAATTTGTATTAGAAGTTTTTAAAGAGAACCATCAATATTAGTGTAAACTTACTTCATTCCATAACTTTCCATGAGCTAGGCGTGCATATAAAGGTGCTTTTGGATTGGAAAATGTTATGACATTTGAAACTGCGACCAACACAGGCTGCAACACAATCCACATATATATGATAGTATCATTGACATATCATCAGTGAAATTACTTAATCTGGACAGTATAAGATAGAGATGCAGATAGGCATATTCATGAAGAATAAGAAAAGTATAGAAAGATTCCTTGACACACATTTGACAAACCGCCTGAAAACAATGCAAAGGAGAAATCTGCCCGTTGATTGATCAACTGGAACTTCAAAGTATTGTTGCCTGTTTGGTTATAGTTTGCATTGGAGAAATTTGCGTACTTGTACTGGAAGAAAGACATTCATGTCACAAAGGCTAGAGAAGCAAAAAACAAGATGCTCTATGTGTTACTTAAATCTCACTTTCAATCTTTACACTATATGCACCTTTATCGGGCTTGTACATAAATATGGAGACTGGAATTCATCATTTTCCACTGAACAAGTTGATGAGCTGCCATTTCAAAATAAATTCCTTCAATTTCTAGACTAATTTATAGAAGATTCAAAATTAATATATGTATATAGTACTATATTCTCCATGAACTTGTCCTGGAACAATGTCTTATATATATATATATATATATATCAAAGTTGTGTTCTATTCAAAATTGCCTGAGTCCAGAAAAAAGGTGTAGCTAGATAATGATACAAAGATTAACATTACTTGAAATTTGCAGGAGAATAAACTGCAACCCAATCATCATCGGAAGGATCAGGGTTTACAAGATCCACAGTAACCCATGCTGTACCCTCACCCTGTACAATCATATATCAAATCAATATCAGAATTAGGATTTGATTTCAACCAGAATAAAATTCACAACAAACATCTAACATACATTTTTTTTTTATCACTTTTGAACCTTATAAAACATTGATAAAAATAGAAAATTTTTTTTTATTATTTATTTTCAATAAGCAAGGGGATTCTTGGTCCACAATATTACAAACACATCATATTTCACAGTATCTTAGATTAAAATTTGTGATTAGTGCAATGTTACTTTTACGTTGAACCGTTATTAACATCAATTTATTCATTTTTACCTAAGGCATGTAGTTGTGAAAAAATTGTTAAATTTCTTTATGTATCAAGACCTATTATTTTTTTGTGTGATAAGGGCTATGATTCCATCCTTGAATCTACACATGTGAAGTAAATATTATTAAAAAAATGTAAAAATTTGTGTGAGAATTTTTACATTTTTTTATTTGTTAATGTAAGCCGACACATTTGCAACACAATAAGGGGGGAAAACGACTTGTTAAAAGTGAGTAAAAATCAAGCATTGTTTATATAAGTAGGTGCATGTTTTTATACTCAATAAGTCTGATGAACCGAAAAAATTTTATAATATTTCTTATGACTGTCTATGTGGTATATTATAATTGGTATAAAATAAAATAGTATTAGTGCTGATTGTGAAAAAAATAGTATAATAAATTAACTTTTACGTCTCTAATTCCGCTATTTTATAAATGTTGTCTTTGATGTGGATGCTTGTCAAATTCACATAGGACGGCTAAAGCCAAGGTCAAGCTTAATTACCAAGCACCGTGTGTTTTACCTGTTCTTATCATTTTTGTTTTTTGTTTTGTTAAGGAGGAATTGAGAGAAGAGAAAAGTAGAAACTCAGCTTTAAGTTGTAAACGAAACCATGGATTAAGGTTTAGGCAGCCCATGTGAAGGAATAAACAAACCTAATTGCTTAACCGACATGCATAATTTTAAAGTTGACTAGGTACACTTTGGCTGTTAAATTTTTGTGTTGTTTTTATTTTGTTCATTTACATTGCAAAATTTTTATTTTTATTATTCACAACTGATTTCATTTTCACACTGGTCCTTTTATCTGAATTTTGATAGTAATATTCCCTACAAAAAAAAAAAAGAAAAAAAAAAAAGAACTCCCTATATTTCAAAGTATTTTAGAGCTAGTATTTCATGAATTAATTAAATATCAATATTAATGACTATATTAATTGGGTAAAATACAATCTATTCTCCTAAAGTTTAGGCTAATGTGTCAGTTAAGATTCATTTCAAAATTGACCAATGTGTTTTCTAATCATCATGACAAATAGTAAAAAAATGAGTAATAATTTAAAATTAAAATTAAAATTTTTTGAAATGTCTTGAACACGGCTAGTATTAGCATAAATCTCAAAATAGTGAAATATTTTATCCTTTAAATTAAGGTCTCAATCATTATTTTATTTTATTTTTTCAGGAAAATGCCATTTTAGTCAACCTATTCATCGATTCATTTCTTTCTAGGATGATAAGTAAAAGATTTGTGTATCTACCAAATGACGTGTAGGATTCATTTATTTTGACACCTCCCCACTGAATTAATATTTAGCTTAGCTTGAATGGGGAAAAAAAAATATATATATATATATAGATATATATATAAAGTTTAAAATGATTATTTTTAATTCTTAACAAATGCCATTTTACCACAGGGTGAGTTAAGTCAAATAGTGCCGGTTTGGATAACACTGAAAGTTGCGTTGCGTTTTTAGAATCCACGTTTTGGAACTTTTTTTTTTAGTACATGAACAGTAAAATCACTATGCAGGAGACAATTATTACTGTTTACGCACTGTAGTACACTGTTCACGTACTGTATCAATACTGTTCACTTATTAAAAAATATTAAAAATGGGTTCTACGGTACTATTCATACATTTAAAAATTATTTTGCTATAGTGTTTTCAGCAAGAATCAGTTTTTAGCAATAATAAGCAACAATAAGTTGTATCCAAATAGACCCTATATAGTACCATACGAAGCCTCAGTTTAAACCTCGAGAGAGGGTGGGGGATATTTTCATAATAATATTTTGAAATAGTGCATATATATATATATATATATAACTAATTAAAGAGATTGATTTTAATTAGTTCTTAACGAATAAAAAGTGATTGATTTTTCCTGAGAAAATGCATGCACACACACAAGGGGAGGAGATATGATTTTAACACAAAAATACACTACATATTCTACTTAAAAGTCATAATAACTTTTAAGGGAGTGTATTATGAGATAGGGCAAGGCTTCTATCCAGTGGAAATTTCCACTAGACACGTCCAGATTTGGACACGTGTCCAAGAGCGAACACGTGTCTATCATTCAATGTGTCCAATGGAAACTTCCACTGGACACAAGCCACACCGTATGAGATAATACCTTTGTTTTTAATTAAATTTTATTTTTAAAAACAAACACATACAAAAAAGAAAAAATTAAGTAAAATGACCGTATTTAGTCTTTAATGTCTAATGGAGTGATAATGTGACAATTTTTAGTATCACCCCATCGCACAAGGGAATAAATACTATAAATTTACATACTAAAATCACTCATGAACTAAACTTAAGGTTTCTCAAAAAAAAAAAAAAAAAACTAAACTTCAGGGAATATATATATATATATATATAAATGCTTGATTTAGTGTTGGGTATACCTCGGAGCCGAGAATGAGTGGGGTCGCTGTAATGATGACCGAGTCACGGAATCCAGGAGTGGTTTTATAAATGTTGAACTTGGACAGAGGATGCTTGTCATATTCATGAACACGGTGAGCCGAAACCAAGCTCAAGCAAAAAAGCACAATCGTAAAGAACTTCAGGCAATGAGACCTGTCTTCCATATTTTTTTTTTTTTTGAACTTTTTTTTCTTATAGTTATGTTGTGAAAGTAGTAGAAGTAGATCAATAAAGTAAAGGAATATTAGAGACTAAGAGAAGGAGAAGCAAAGAAACTACTCGATCAGCTAAAATGTTGATCGAGACCCATGCATTTATGGCTGTGGATGTGAGAAAATATGAACGATATGGAAGGGCTTATAAAGAGATGGAGCGATTTGTCGGTGTGTGATGATAATTTCTTCTGTGGCCTTCTACGTACGTTCTCTTTGTCTGATTGCACTAAAGTTTTTTGTCGTACTACAATAAAGCTTATTATTTTTTTTACCCCCAACAATTTTACAGCTTACCGTTCCATTTAATATTATTTATTTTTGTTAGCTTATTTTACTATTTAATTTATTTTTATTATTATTTATAAGTTTTATTTCATGAGTTTTATTGTACTATTTCAACAAATTTTACTTTTATTTACAGTATTTTTAGCAAAAAAATTTTAGTTTTACCTAATAAGTTATTCCTAAACAGACACGTGTGCGTTGGGCATTGATTATTTTTGCCAGCTTATTTTTGCTACTATTTATGGGTCTCACTGTACTTTTTGGTACTATTCATGAGTCTTACTATACTATTTCAATTAACTTTTACATTTATTTACAATACTTTCAGCAAAAAGTATTTCGTTTCAATTAAATAAGTTGTTCAATGAAATTTTTGATATATTGTTTTTATCGAAATAAGTTTTTTGCAAAAAGAAATGTAAATAAAAATAAAATAATGTACTTGCAAAAATATATGTACATACATTGTTATTTTTAAATTAACATGTTTTGTTTATCCTATGGAAAAAAAAAAAAATGAACATCCTGACTAAAGAATGTTAAGAATTTAGATTCAATAAAAGTAACATTTTCGCAAATCTTAGATGAAAAACTATTATTAGTTTTAAATTGGGTCACCATAAACATCTCTTTTTTAGTCATAAATAATAGATTCTTATATAAAATTTGTTATAAAATTGTTGTAAAAATATTATGGATGTAACATTTTTCACAAAAAGTAATCTTGACCCCAAACATAGTCCTTAATCCTTTAAACAAAAAAATCAACTAACAATAAGAATATGCCAAACAACAACAAATAACAATAAGAATATGCCAAACAACAACAATGTACAAAATATTCAACAAAAAAAAACAAAAAAAAAAAAAACCATGCAAGAAAATAAAAATAAAACCACTAAAAATTCATAACACTCGTTCAACCCATTCCGTAAAAATTATTCATAATTTTTTTCTCTAACAAATGGTACCAAGAGAGATACTATAAATGGTGAGTTCTACTTGTTGGCGCCGATACCTTTGCTTTTCTTGGCTTGCAGTTGCAATAGGTATCATATGTTGCTTCCTATCTCATTCTCTTTTCGTCTCACTTTCTCCATGTTTCTCTTCCTTATAATCATTTCAGATCTCTTTCACTTTAATCTCGGCATTATCAACTATCAAGTCTCTTTTTATCTATCATTAGTTACTTTTTGTTTTTCATTTTGTTAATTAGTATAAAGAAATTGTAAAATTTCATGCATTTGCATTTTTTATGATATCGATATATTTAAGTTCTCTTTTATTAGATTTTGTATAATTTAAGGTCTTAATGACTATGCTAAAAATAATCCTGGAGCTACCATTGAATTGAAAATCATCTCCATTAATTTATAGGATGCCAAGACCCATTTAGTAATGTTAGAGATATATTAGCCCAACAAGTAAAATATTTTCTTGTTGTTATGTGATAAATATTTGTTGCAATTCAAAAATGTTTTATTCTTAATGTTTTGGTAGTAGCCTATAGAATTTATTTTAGAAAAGATTTTCCTAAACTCATTATTCTAAAATGGAAGTTTTAACTGGATTAGATTCCATGGTTTTTTTTCCCCTTTGTTTGGAGATTTTCCTCCTAAAATTTGGCATCTTGATTGTGGATTGTTACTAATTGTTGTAAAAATATTGTAGACATAGCATTTCTCATTGTTTAATGGTTATTATGCTTGCTAAATTTATTTGAAGTGCTCGTTCAATTTGCACAACGAGGAAATGAAGGAAATAATTCCATTGCTTGTGCCATGTTGTTTGAATTTTTTTTTTTTTTTTTTAATTTATGGGAACATGAACGTGTTGTTTGAATTAATTAGTTATCTTTTCCAAAAATTTTAAACCTTATTATAGTTGAGGACATAAAATACTAGGTTAATATTAGAATTTTTTTTTTTTTTTTTAAAGGGTCATGTTGTGTGCATTAGCCCCAAAATGTTAAATCAGTAGCTTAAAAAAAAAAAGAGTTGAACGAAACCAACGACTAAAAAGAACACACATTGCCTAGTAGAATCAGTGCCCCTAAAAAAATAGCTTAGGTTTTGCTCTCTACAAAGAGAATGTTTTTAAAACAAAAACAATATGCTTTTTTTACTAACATTTCATTTTGTGATATATAAATTACACCTTTCAGTTGGTTAATTGTCAATATAATCTTGTAAGTTTTATTTTGGTCATTTTAGTCATGTAAGTTCATATTTACTGTTATCATTAATTCTTCTGTACATCTTTTAACAACTTGTCATTTTAGTCATATAAGTTCACATCCCACCACCTTGTTTTTCATAGGTTTTTGGAGATTCAAAAACCTGCTAGTGTGCTAGTATGAGGAGATTAGAGAAAGCAACAGACTTTTGGAAGAATGATAGCTAAATGTCACTCTTTCTAGAACTGTTTTGAAATGGATGTTTAAAATGGGTATTTATATGCTTAAACTAGGATTTCTAGGGATTTCTAGAGCGCCCTAGAAAATTGGGTGCTGTGCCCTTTAAGACTGAGTCATTGTGGGACTTATTTATGGAAAAATATGGTTTTTGGAGCAAGTTACATACCACTCATGTAAATGCGTAAGCATTCTTTGATATGTTGATAACATCGTTACCCAAATTTCAAATGAACATATCTCACTCATCTTGTACCCAAATACAGTCAAATTTGTGTCCATTTTGAAGAAATGGATCTCTAATTTTCAATAATACAAGTCTCACTCAAAAATTACTTGTGATTAAAGAGATATGGGCAAAAAGTGATCAGAGGTTATTGAAATTCAATAGTGAATTCAGCATATATATTGTTCAACTGTTTTTGAGTTCGTTCACTTTGGTTCTCTAAAGAGGCTGTATCCCACCTTATTTCATCATCATTGTGTTTATTACTATTGTTGGAAGCTTTTATTTTAACTTTACCAAGAACTTTACTTAAACTATACTGAATGCATGATCATGACTTTCACTAAAATATTTTATCCTAGCTTTGTTGGATCCATCCTAAAAGCTTTAATTACCAAACACGTTTTTTAATTGCTGAGTATTTTATATCAATTGATCTCATCTTAAAGTCTTAATGCAATTAAAACACTTTGCAATCAATCAATCTTAGTGTCATTATTGGACATTGTAGGCTATTTTAGCATGATTCCAAAATTACTAAATAACCCCTCTCTCTATCTCTCTCATTTTCTTTTAATAATTAATGATGTATCAAAGTAAAACACATGTTCTCAGTAGCAAAAAGTCCCCAACATTTTTTAAATTAATTAATTTAATTTTTTTTTTTTTTGATTGTGCCAGGCGTGTATATATACTATATAATAACTTACTATTTTCATTTTCATTATTATATTTTTATTTATTTATTTTGATGCAACATCTTCATTTTTCACGTTTATATTATTTTAGTTATTTATGGTGGTATCAGGTCCAATTAAAAACGTGAGATAAGGTGTCCAGAAACATCACAAAATGTATAGTAGAAATCTTTTAATAAAATCATTACTATGATGGTCCCATAAATGTTTTTTTTTTATTTTTTTTTTAATCATTGTGGAAAAATTGTTAAATTTCTTTATGTATCAAGACTTATTATTTTTTTGTGTGATAAGGGCTATGATTCCATCCTTGAATCTACACATGTGAAGTAAATATTATCAAAAAAATGTAAAAATTTGTGTGAGAATTTTTACATTTTTTTATTTGTTAATGTGAGTCGACACATTTGCAACACAATAAGGGGGAAAAACGACTTGTTAAAAGTGAGTAAAAATGAAGCATTGTTTATATAATTAAGTAGGTGCATGTTTTTATACTCTATAAGTCTGATGAAACAAAAAAATTTTATAATATTTCTCATAACTGTCTATGTGGTATATTGTAATAGGTATAAAATAAAATAGTATTAGTGCTGGTTGTGAAAAAAAATAGTATAATAAATTAACTTCTACGTCTCTAATTCTGCTATTTTATAAATGTTGTCTTTGATGTGGATGCTTGTCAAATTCGCATAGGAGGGCCGCCCCTTCGTTTGACCTTGTATAAAATCTCAGAGGTAGACATTTCTTCCTCACTTTGCAACTCTCAGACCATCCCACAAGAACAAGCACACAAATGCTCCGAGCTCTTCCAATCGCCGATTTCAATCCTTCCCAGAGTTTTCAAGAATCCTTCTGTGAGTTCAGAGACCGGTTTCTAGTTCAATTCTTTTAAGTTTTCATCATCTCAATCCTTCAGTTTTCTCTTCGGCCGTCCTTTTTTTTCCCTTTGAGCGACCATTTCCTCACTGCCACACCGTACCTCCATTTTTTCCGTTAAGGAGCGATGGGTAAACTCGAGTATTTGGTAGACAGTCCTGCCTAGTTAGAGAAATTTAGGGCTACATACTGCATACCTCCAAACGTGGGTGTGAGGTATTGCCCTCCAAAGAAAATACTAACTGATCGAAAAATGGGAGAAGTCGTGATTCCTGTCATTGCCTTCCTAGAAGAGGGAATGACAATTCCTATGGGACCTATCACCACTAGCTACCTTCGAAATCATAGGATTACCCCTTGGCAATGTGCGCCTAATATGTTTAGGATCTTAGGAGCAATTGAGGACCTTAACCGCCACCTAGGATTGGAGCTCACTTGGCTCGACGTGGTGCACATGTATGAGTTCCACAGCCAGCAAGGGGCGGGATATTATTTAAAATCCCGGTCCGACATTGTTAGGCTCATTTCCTGCCTCCCTAAATCCAATAAAGGGATGAAGGATGACTATGTAATCATCTCGAGCGCGTGGCATGACGGCCCTCACTGTCTGACCAAGCCAGGAGAGCCAGGTGGGACATGTTAGACTTAGGCACACTAACCATAGGCTCAGGATCTTCGTCTTTTAACAGTTTTTTATTCTTCTTGTGTTGCTGTTTTCCAGTTTCTAACAAAGCTCTGCTGTGACTTGTGACAGATAAAAGAAACATTTCTCCTCGGCTCAACCTTAGCAACGTCGCCGCGCTAAACTTTTTATTACGGTCAGAGATTTTTGTAAGCGAGGACGGACAACTCCGATCGGCTCCCCTCATCCTAGGGTATACAGCGAAGCCAAAAGACTTCCAACCGGTCGGTAACGCTATTACTCAGGGAGAACGCCACCTCAACCGCATTGACGTCGCGTGGAAGGGTTTTTTGGCACCGCACGATCTTCCACCAGTACCACACCCAAACCCCCAGGGTATTCCCCCTCTCATCCAACCACTTCAGCAAGTCCCCCTCGGACCAGAGGTTGAGGGTGAAAAGGTTGGTTCCTCCACCTCCTCACTAGAGGAACAAATAGACAAGTTCTACTTCGAGGGGGAAGCTTCAGGGGCAAAACAAGTGGTAGAAGTCTCGGATGCTGAGGAAGAAGGTGACAGGCAGTCCAGCGTCCACCCATTTTTGATAACTGCCCTCCCCGACGACTCTTCGGACGAAGACATGGCGGATTTGAAATGCCTAATGAGGAATAGGGGCCAAAAGGCCGAGCAGAAAGGCACTGGGACCTCTCAACCAGTAGTGACCCTGCCTCTAGTGCCTTCCCAGGCTCCTGAACTCGGCTTGAAGCCCATGCCGAACTTACAGAAGAAAAGGCCCCTCGAGCCTGAAGAGAGAGAGGTGGGGGTGCCACCAAAAACAAATAAGCAACAAAAGACGGCGAGAGATCAAGGCAAGAGGGCCTCTTCCACTGAAAGCCGCGACGAGAACGTCGGGGTTGAGGTCCACCGAGGAGTAGGACCTCGCATATGGTCCCCAAGGCTGGAGCTAGATGGCGCTTCCATTCCTTGGGACACATCCCTCAGGAATTATGATGGGGGAAGGGCAGGATATGTTGCTGAGGCCTTGCAACAGCCACTCTTCATCCCTCATGACATGGAGTCCTACAGGCGCTTCAACCAGCAGGAGCTCTTCTTATCCCTTAAGAGGGATATAGCCATGGTAAGTGAACTCCCTCTCTTAATTCAGGTTCTGTTTTTAATTTGTTTTGCTTCCTTTCTTCACCTTATGCTGAAAATGTTGTCATGCAGATTACTCAGCAAATCTACGTTGCCGAGGAATGGAACAAAAAGTCCTACCTTGAGGCTCAAGTAGTAGCCCAATTTCAATTCGAGGCAGAGAAAGCTCTTGGCCAGTTGAAGGAAGAGTATGCTCCCACGTCCGAGCAACTTAAAGCCATGACCAGGTAGAGGGACAACCTTAAGGCCGGCCTTAAAAACGCCGAGACCCAAGCCGAGGAGCAGCGCAAACAATTGCACATGTCAGAGATCAACCTGGCGACCGAAAGGGAGCTAGTGAAGGGTTTCAAAGCTGAACTTCAAAAAGCCAGAGAGGTCGCCCGAGCAGCCGAGCAGGAGGCTCAACTGGCCAAGGAGTCAGTTGAAGTTGAGAGAAAAGCGGCATATCAGTTGGGAGTGGATGAGATTGGGAAACAGCTTACGGAGCAATTTGCTTCGGTTACTCGCGAATACTGCGACGTAACCTGGCAAAAGGCACTGGACGCAGCTGGGGTCCCTCCAGACTCTCACCTGAGGCTACCTGGGAGCATATACTATGAACCAGACATCCGAGAGCTCCCAGAGACCGACCCCCTTCCTGTTCCATAGCTTTTTGAGGCTATGGAGCAAAGCTTAGTTAGTCAAGCTCCCCCATCCACCCTTGATGCACCCAGAGAGGTTGGTCAAGCAGGTGATAAGGGTAAGCTAGCTGAACCAGCCAAAGACAAAGGCCAAGGGTTGGACGAAGAGAAGACTCCTGCTGAGTCCCAGAGCCAAGCCCTAGAAGCTACTGCTCGGGTAGGCCAGGCTGCTGATCTTGTTGTCCCTCCAGCTCAAGAGTAGATACATAGGGCTCTTTTTTTTTTTTTTTTTTTT
>NW_027070467.1:50871-134148 GCF_002906115.3 Quercus suber
TTGTATACGCTACCCTCGCGGTTCTGTCTTCGCTCCAGGTTAAGAAAAGGGTCCACGTGCTGAGATGCCCTAGACTCCGCTTCTTGTTGACCGTGTCCAGCCATCACCTACTATTGTCTTCGCCCCTGCACAAGCTCTTCCTACAGACGGCGCCAATTGTAGGGTCTATTTTTGTAGCCCAAGCCCAAAGGATATGGGTTAGAGGCCCAACGTACCCAGGACAATGAATTTGTAGAGAGTGGGCGAGAGAGCTCGGCTGGTTATGAAGTAAACAATGGTTGGCTAGGTTACTTGCAGTGATGATAACATGAAATAATGCTTGAACAACTCTATGAATGAATGTCCGAAGAGATGTTTTATTAAGTGAACAGTGATTACAACGTTCAGAACTACAGTAAAGCTTCTTTCTTTTTTTCTCTCATCCCTTTCTTATCAGGGACCCTTCTTCTTTATATAGCACCCTTTCCCATCATCTCCATCGTCCACATATTCTTCATCTGCGTATCTACTTGAGTACATGTCACGTTATGTGTCCACTTTAGTTCTTTGTGAGTGGCGGTAGCTGAGATTACATTGTTCAGGGGTCTTCTCCACATAAATGCGGCCAGAAAAGCTGTTGCAGTACATTAAATACGGTGGTAGTAGCTTTTCCTTTAGATATTTCGTCGTTCTGATCATCTCTAGACCTACCCAGAACTTATCATTATCATTGGGACTGCTAGGAAGATTATTCGGACCTTCCACACGTTTGTTTAATCAAGGCTATTTGTAGCCGAGGAGTAAGACATCTTCGGACCAGTAGTGACCTCTTCGGGCGGTACTCCCCTCTACCTCTGGGCTTCCTGCCTTCAGATGGACCATCCTCACCCAATTATTTCTCCTCGGAAATATAATGCTCCTTAACACAGTGCCTCAAGCCCATTAAGTAGCTCTGAGTTTTTACTCCCCACATTATTCATTTTAATTAATAATTTGACCATTAACTACTCTTAATGTTTATTTATATTATAAAATGATGACTTTAAATTGCTGTAAAATGTAGTAATTTCACTACTTTTTTTTTTTACTAGAAAGAATTTCATTCTTACATATATATAATCAAACATATTATATATGGTTAGATTACTAACAAAAATAAATAGTATGAATATCAATATGAAAAGTCAAATATTAAGGACCAAATAAATTTTTTTTTTTTAACTGAAACGTGAATGGTCAAAATAACTTCCCCTCTAAAAAGAAATCAATACACACTCTTAGATATAAAATAACCACAAACTTTGAGGACAATTAATAAGTGTACTTTAGTCTTGAAAAAAGGAAAATTATTAAGTGCTCTAGGAGTATTATAAATATGTATTCATCCCTCTTACATGAATAGTGTGTCTCACTGTGAATTTAATTAGTGATTTCTCAAAAAAAATTAGTGAGACCCACCATTCATGTGAGAGGAAGAAGTACACATTTATGATACTCTAAAAGTACACAATAATTTTCTCTAAAAAAAACACAAAAAAGAGGCATAAATATAGCTTACACCTACTAAATTTTCTCAAAATTTATTTAATTTGGTGCTTTAAATTTGAAGTTATTGGACTAAAATAACAAACTTCAAACTTAAATGACTAAAATGATTTTTTAAGCAGAATTAGTAGGTGTAAATTGCATTAATTTGCCGCTAAAAAATACCTGCGATAAAAGCTTTTTGGACCCTATTAATAATAGGACACTTCTCCCGGAGTCCAACCTTGCGAGTACTGTCCTCCGTTAAAGAATAAAGAAAAATAGGATATTCGAGACTCCTTTTTTTTTTTTTTTTTGTGTTGTGGTGGGTGGGGGGGGGGGGGGGAGGAAATGAGACTCCAAATTTTGAACACTATATGGAATTGGGGACAAAATTGGGAAATGCCCCATTTGGGTAAAAATAGTAGCATAATGCCCTTTTCTCCAAACTATATAGAGAAATGCACCTTTTTTGTAACTCGATTTTCTCAAAATCGAGTTATAAAAAAAAAAATTCTGGAGCCCTATAGCGGCGTTTTTAAGGACCTATAGTGACATTTTCAGGATCTATAGTGACATTTTGTAACTCGATTTCCATAAAATCGAGTTATAGGCAATTTTTTTAATTTTTTTTACCTATAACTCGATTTCTTATAAATCGAGTTAAAAAACGCCACTATAGGTCCTAAAAACGTCACTATAGGCTCTTAAAAAACGCCGCTATAGGGCCTAACTCGATTTTGAGAAAATCAAGTTACAAAAGAGGGGCATTTCTCTATATAGTTTGGAGAAAAGGGCATTATGCTGCTATTTTTACCCAAACGGGGCGTTTCCCAATTTTGTCCATGGAATTGGCCAAACGGGTGAGACAAAAATACCTCTTTCATGTTTCTAAATATAGTACTGTAGGTTGTGATAAACATTGAAGTAATGACATGTAAATTTTCTTTTCCTTTCGCAATCATATACCAACATACAAATTTTATCAACATATCATGTCGACCCTCAATAATTATGAAAGTCCAAAACGTTACATCTTTCATGTCTTTCAATGGGATGTCAAACATGCTTTGTCATGTTCTCATCAAAAAAAAAAAAACATGCTTTGTCATGCGCTATTCCATCTTGTCATCTTGTGCCAATTTTTCCCGCAATAGAGACATGACTGATTGACACATTCTGTTCACCTCCTCTCTCTCTCTCTCTCTCTCTCTCTCTCTCTCTCTCTCTCTCCTATTTATAAGTTACTGTTTTATACATATTATATTATAATCTATCTTAAAAATCTCATAAATGTTGGTCCTTTTCTTTTTCATTTATATCTTATTAATGTCAAAGTTACCACGTAAAATTAATAAAATACCCCCTACCCACCTCTCGCTTGAAGAAAGGAGGAGAACCTCGTGATTATACCTCACTCTACCTTGTTATAATCTCTATATATTTTTGAAATTAAGGGCATGACAACAAAAGAAAAAAAAAAAAAAAGAATAGTTAATTATTTAGTTTATTACACTCTTTTCTCCCATAAATGTGCGCTCTACTACACTCCATTTTGCAATCATGGCTCAAATAATTTTTAAGAGTAAAATGGCAATCTTGTCTAAGAAAGGCTAATAATGTCATTTACATTTTTAGATGGACAAAAAATTATTTACAAACATCATCAAATCCTATAATGATCATAATGATAGAACGAGTGTTTAACACTACTTTCTCATCATTCGATTGTTTAATTACTTTACTAATATTGTGATTGATTTGATAATTGAGAGTAAACTACTACTTGTGATTGAATTTAGTTATCAACTTGTTGCACTCTCACTAACTAAAGTGTCAAAATAGAAATATTGGAATTCATATAATGTAATAGGAATTCAACGTATATCGAATGCAAGAAATACCCTCTCCATCACTAAGATTTCTTTAGAGTATATTGTATTCTTCAATTACCATTTAGAAATGACCATGAATTCACGATTGTGTGATTTTAGTCATTTGATTACTTGCTAGTTTAAGATAGGTCAATGCTCCTACTTATTCTTTTTGTCAAAAAATAAATAAATACTACCTAAGTTCCAAATTGTTTGTCCTATTTAGAAAACACAACTTTTTAAGGGGATATTATTTATTATCTTGTCTTTTAAATAAAAAGATATAAATTTCCAAAATTACTCTTAAACAAAGTTCTCAAAAAAATTTATCATCTAAAGTGCGTGTGTTTGGTAGGGACATAATAGAAAATTCAATAAATTAATGGCTTTTAATTTTATAAACATGACAAAATTTTAGAACATTCTAAAATGGAATACAAGACTAACAATTTGCGACAGATGAAGTAAATACTTGAGGTTTATTGAAATCGATAGGAAAAAATGTGTAAAAAGTGGAGCCACCAAAAAAAATTTTAGATTTTGGAATAATTGTGAAAATTAGTTATAAATTCATATCTTAATCAAATGGAAATAATGTCATTTTAAGATACCAAAGCCAGTGTTAAAATTGACATCAAATTAGAACCCATAACATGCAAAATCCAAATGCAACATAACATAATTTTCTTCCTTTCTTTCTTTCTTTCTTTCGGATAAATAAGTTATTTCATTAGACCAAATAGTAAGATACAAGAAAAGAAAAGATATCATCTTCTTAAAACATTTGCATGACTGCATCAATGGAAGCAATAGTGCTTATTCCAATTTCCATCAAACATCATACATAAGCTTCCTCCAAAGAAATCTAAAAAACAAAGTTCAGGACGCCAAGGTGGTTGGTCCACAACTGTCATGTACACAAGCCAAGATATCTTTGTACTCTCTATTAATAGTGAAGGAATCATATACCTTTCCATCTCTGCTCTTCTTGTACTCAAAGAGGAGAGAAGAGCGATTGAATGCTGTCAGTTTGACAAATCCAAAGTCATAGTCTCTGTATAAACTCCAATCCGGTATCCCTTCGAAGAATGATCCCAAGTGGTGCCCTGCCCCTCCAGCAACAATATGGATGGTTCCATTCATGGTACCCGAATAATGAGATTCTTCTGAATTAACACACGTGTTCTACACCACCAGCATTAATAATACATGATTAGAGTGCATGCAACTGATTGTAAAGTTAATAGGTAATTCACTACGAGGAAATTTAAAAGAGAAAGATATTGTAAGGTTAAGCTATAAAGAGTTGGATAATTAAGAACTGCAATTGGGGATTTGCATTGTTTAATAGGTTATTCTTCTACATATAACTAATGAAAAATTTTGCATGACAATAAAAGCTTATATTAAGCAATGGGGTTGAGTTTCTGACTCACTATCTAAAAAGCTTATATTCAATCTTTTTAATGGTTCCGAAGTGTCCAAAAATTATCCAAAAACTTGACTACGTTTTTTAACTGGTTTCATTGCTTTGAGTACCAAAACTATATCAAGACCCTCAAAAGATCTATTAATAGGTAATGATTTAAGCACCTCCAGGAAGCATTTATTCCATGCATTGAGCAACACAAAATGCAACATTCAATGGTGGTGTGTGAGCAAGAGTTGCATAGATACTAACTTATTAGGAAATAAATTACTTTTACTAATGTATGCATGAGAATGAGCTACTCCATATATCTAAATTTAACCATACCTGGTAAATGGGGCATGTCCTTTCATAGTTATGGACGTGGCCATAAAATGCAATATCCACCCTGTACTTCTGCCAAAGCTTCTGCAAATCATCCCTTCCCATGGGCTCATCAAACGAGCCTTCTTGGCCAAAGTAGTTGTTTGAGGAATAGCCGAGGGGACGATGAGCAGCAAAGATTAACCAAGGTTGTTTTCGTCTATCAACTGATGCAAGACAGTGCTCAATGAACTTATACTGTTCTGTACCTGCTCTCCAGTCATGCTCACTATCAGCTATACAAAAGTGAAACATGCCATAATCCGTTGAATACCTGCATATTAATTGAAATTGTGGTCACAAAACCTAAGAATGAAAAAACATGCCCTACAACTTGGAGAAAATGGACCAAGAGTTCAACTCCTCTGTTTTTAATTAAATCTGATGATGCACAAAATCGCACTAATGCAATGGATAAAACTGCCAGAAAAATATATATGCCATTTACCAGAACTTAGCTCTATTCTCTGCAGGAACGTAGTATAAGGTCTCAGCAATCACACCACATTCACCACCTGAATCTGTACCTGCATAGAAGGAACCTGAATCTGGCCAATCACGTTCATGATTACCACTGCAAAATGATCAACTAAAAAATTTATTGAAGGCCATTTTCATTAAGTAATACCTAAAATCTAAATCTTAATATAGATGAAAACAAGTAATGATCAGTTACACAAACCCGGCAACCATATATGGAACAGCTGATGCAATGGGCTCCACCTGTGATGTGAATTGGTCCCAATCTGCAATATATCCATCTGCATATGCTAGATCTCCTATGTGGAATACTATATCATAATTTGGCAAGTCCTTGATGAGTTGATCGGTAGTGTTGAGTGCACCTGGGTCTTTATTGCTGTATTCATTTGAACCATCGCGTTCACCCTAAAGGAAACAAGAAGAAATGTGAATCTTTTCCTCATCCATCATTTACATGAAACTTAATTTAGCAAATAACATACAATCATACACACAATTGTAGGGAAGGAATTGCATTTGAGCCTTAAACTTCTGGGAAGGATTCTTAAGCACTAGATTCAGGGGCAAAAAATGAATTGAGACATTTTATATATTTGAAAATGACTTTTTAAAAAAAAAAAAATTAATATTGTTTAAACTCTATTATCTTGTTTTAGATGTAAAATTATTAATTAACACAAACTACCTAGAATTTTTTTTTTTTTTTTTTTTTTTTAAATGGATAAAACTGCCAGAAAAATATATATGCCATTTACCAGAACTTAGCTCTATTCTCTGCAGGAACGTAGTATAAGGTCTCAGCAATCACACCACATTCACCACCTGAATCTGTACCTGCATAGAAGGAACCTGAATCTGGCCAATCACGTTCATGATTACCACTGCAAAATGATCAACTAAAAAATTTATTGAAGGCCATTTTCATTAAGTAATACCTAAAATCTAAATCTTAATATAGATGAAAACAAGTAATGATCAGTTACACAAACCTGGCAACCATATATGGAACAGCTGATGCAATGGGCTCCACCTGTGATGTGAATTGGTCCCAATCTGCAATATATCCATCTGCATATGCTAGATCTCCTATGTGGAATACTATATCATAATTTGGCAAGTCCTTGATCAGGGTCAAAAAATGAATTGAGACATTTTATATATTTAAAAATGACTTTTAAAAAAAAATAATTTAAATATTGTTTAAACTCTATTATCTTGTTTTAGATGTAAAATTATTAATTAACACAAACTACCTAGAATTTTTTTTTTTTTTTTTGAGAAAGTCTATAGACACAAAAAATTTGACAAAACTTTTCACACCTATTGATGTGGTAGATTAATAATGATAAATAAAAAAAAAATGATGTTAATAATGGACCTAGATGAAAACTAGTAACAGTTTGTCCACTCAATTATTGTGAAAAATGTTGTGAAATATTTTGTGTATTGCTCTCTTCTTTTAGAAGTGCTACATTTACAACATTTTCATAACAAATTCTAGGTGTTAAATTATTACTAGTTATAATTTGAATCCACTATTAAAATTACTTTTTAAACTACCAATAACAGCCAGTAACAACCTGCCACTTAAAATTTACTGTGAAAATATTTTTAAAAATGTTGTGAACGTAGAATTTCTCTTTTGATAAAAAAAATATTATTTTATTTATTGGCTAATATTTGAAATTAATTAATACTATTATAAGAAAAGAAATAGTCATAATGGTTAAATTAGGGTTTTTTTTTTTTTTTTTTACTTGGAGCCTTAGGCAACTGCCTCCCTTGCTTATATGGTAGAGCCAGTTGTGACTAGACTAAATGCAAGTTGTGTACATATAAGAGCCTAGTAGCCTAGTAGACAAATAGCAAAACCATATACAAAGTACTTGGAGTCTAAGGGGAGAAATGATTTAAACTGCAATATTAGCAAAGTCTATTGTAACTCTCTCCAAAAAAAAAAAAAAAATCAAATTTTTTTTGTTATAAAAATATTGTGAACGTAACACTTCTCATTATGAAAAGAATCTGATCTTCTTTGAAAATGAAAAGTTTTAAAAATATTGTGGACATAACACTTCTCATCATAAAAATGTTAGGGCAAATGATGATATGGTTTTGCTATTTGTCTCAACTCTCAAGAGTTGAAGATATAGAAGGCAACAATAGAATATAGAGTATTTGAAGGCATCCATGAAAATTTGAAGAAATCAATAAACCGAAGATAGTTGCAGGCCTTAGGTGAACTACACATCAACATTAACTCATATCTCATCGCTTTGCATATATTTCATGGGAGAAGCATAGTCGTTAGTGGATGTCTTAATCTTTAAATTTCCTGCTGACATTGTACTAGTAGTTTGGTTAGATGCATTGGATTTTTTTAAAGGTGAATACTTCTTTTAATTTTTATTTTCTGTTGTTTATTATTTTGAGTTTGTTTTACCTTTCCCAAATCACCAAATATTATAACACGCTGTAATGAATCCTGTCCTGGATATGGGGATGATTTGAAAGAATAGGTTTTGCTCCAGATATATGAACCATTAGATAAGATATGACCCATCCTGTAGGAGTACCTGAAAATCATTATAACAACCTTTAGCAAATATCTTTAATACTTTCAAGAACAATTTTATGTCATGGAAATTAATTTAAAAACATACACAGTGTTTGGCCACAAATTTGTTAAGAAACTTGTATGTGTGAAACCAGGATCATGCCAACCAACTGTGCGGGCAGGTGCACCTGCAAAAGTGCAAATCAATAAGGAAACTCATCATGAAACAAAACTATATACCATTAATTAAACTGGTCTAGAAGGAATAAAAAAAAAAAAAAAAAAGTATAGGTCTTGAAAATTTGTGTGTTCAAACTTCAAAGTGATAAAAGTTCATGCTCGATCCATGTAACACACCTAGAAATAAAAAGTAATACATTTGTAAAGAGGAAATAAGCAAATTAATGATCAAGACTTTCTAACCACATATGTAATTTTGAACTGACAGGATTTTCAAGTAATATTTATTAAAGGGTTCAGTTAAAGGTTTACCTTAAGACATTCATTAACTTTTCTCTTTATTAAAAGACTAGAGCTTTCTTAGAAGGAAAAGGACAAGTCCCAAGAAGTAAATTGAGAAATACAATTGTTTGTAATATAGAACAAGGCTACTTTATATACTTCAGTCTGTGGAAGCACTCTTGGATATTAAGAACTCTAGGTGAATAATTTAGAAATAACTTGAAAGCATAAAAATATAGCAGTAATATTAGTCAATGATTGCAAATCTCAAATGCACTTGACGACTATGGTTGCTTTCTGATAGTTTACTAATACAAAAAGTATGTGAATATATAATCAGGGACTTCTTACATCACTAAAAGCTTTCTCTAAAACCAATAAATTAAATAGATCTAGTATGATAAAATTGGAGTTAATAATAAAACTATATATGTAAAGTGGTGCAATCATGAGTAGATGAGATTTTTTTATAACATACCACACAAGCTGTTCTGTTCAATTGTCAATGTTCCAGCTGGGGATCGCATATGTGTTTCTCCTTTCAAACCCCATTCAACAAATGGAACAGCTTCATCTATGGAATAGCCACTCTTCCAGGTTACTGTCATCTGCATATGTAACATCAAAAAATCATATATGTATTTTTTTTTTTAATTGAAGATTCTAAAGAGAATTATCAATTAGTGTAAACTTACTTCATTCCATAACTTTCCATGAGCTAGACGTGGATATACAGGTGCTTTTGGATTGGCAAATGATATGAAATTTGAAACTGCGACCAGCTTAGGCTGCAAGATAGTCGATATGATAGTGTTATTAACATATCATCATTGAAGCATAAGAAAATATGTAGAAAGAGTAGTCCTTGACACACATTTGACAAACCGTCTGAAAAGAATGCAAAGGAAAAGTCTGCCCGCTGATTGATCAACTCGAATTTCAAAGAATTTTTGCCTGTTTTGCTGTACTTTAAATTGGAGAAATTTGCGTACTTATACTAGAAGAAAGGCATTCGTGTCACATAGGTTAGAGAAGCAAGAACCAAGATGTTTTTTAGTGTAACTTTTAACCTCAGTTTCAAAATTTACACCATACACACCTTTATTGGGCTTGTACATAAATATGGAGACTCAATTTCATCATTTTCTGGTGTACAAGTTGATGAGCTGCATTTTTAAAATAAAATTCCATCAATTTCTGGACTAAAACAAGATGCATAATTACTACATAATACTATTCTCCATGGAATTGTCTATGAACATAGTCTCAGTTAATGAATGAAAAATTCAATCCCTGAAGAAGCACAATTAATACAATAAGCTAGACAGTTCATAGTGACACAGATGTACTTGAATTTTGCAGGAGAAAAGACTGCAACCCAATCATCCCCAGAAGGGTCAGGGTTTACAAGATCCACTGTCACCCATGCTTTGTCCTCACCCTGTAATCATATATAAAACATCGTTACAATCACAAAATTTTATTTTTTTAATTTTATAAATGAAATCAATCACAAAAGGGTTGAATGTATATAATATATGGGAGTTTCTGTGTAGATTTAATTACTATTAGTGTAGCTAATAAAATGATTTAAAAAAAAATTGTAATTAATACAACATCACTTATATATACTTGAACTCTTTATTACTGACATAATTTTATCACACCCCAAGCCATAACAACAACTAAAAATAAAAATAAAAAATGAAAAAAAGTGGTCAATTTTTTTGTCTCACTAGATTTATAATTTTTATATTTTATTTGAGTTGTAAACTGATGAGATACCTCTATTGTTTTCTTTGAAAATGAAATTACTCGTTCATTGAAAAATGAAAAACAAAAAGGCTACCAGAACTATGTTCAACAAATGAACCACCCTAACATTAATGAAGTCAACAATAATCTTTTTACGAGAAAAATATACAAAATTCCTTAGCAATCTCCTCATAAAATGTGAGATTTGAAGTTTTGACTTTTGAGTGTAACACTTAACCTCTTATACAATATTGCTTTATAAATAAAATAACATTTAATTTTCTTAGAGCATTAGTATCGGAGGGTGTAAACACCTCCAGTTACTATTTTACAACCCAAGACACCCAAATAAAACTTCATCCAGATATGTAAACTTAAAAAAATTTGCAACATTACTATAGTAAGGTTTCATATATGCAACCTTATTGCTCATAGGTTGTAAAGAAAAAAAATAATATTTTAATCTTGTGGTTGTGTGTGAATGGAAAAAGAGAATGGGAAAAAAGAGAGAGAAGAGTACTTTTTTATTATTTTATTAAGTAGTTTATATTATTTTATTGGGTTGTATGTAAAAATAAAAACTAGAATGTTGGATGAGTTGTGAAATAGGATAGTAAAATAGATAAAATGGCTTTTGAGGATGTAAAATAGTTTTTTTTTTTTTTTGGCATCTCTAGATGCTAGTTCTCTTAGAGGTTTTTAGTGTAACACTTAAGCCTCTTGTGATTTTTAGCGTAACATAAAACCACCATGTGGTACCATTTTATATGAAAATAATATAACATGAATCTCACATGAATAACTCATCATTTGTTTTCATGAATATTGAACAGTTTACACAAAAAACAACACAACAAAAGGGTTGGGTTAGGTCGTATAACTCAAAACTTCAAGGAATTCCATATTTTTCAGAAAAACCATAAGGGTTCTTTTTTGTATTTTTTTTTTTTTTTTTGTTTTCCTTTTATATTATGATGTAAAAATATGTACCACCAAATGTTCACAAAAATTCAATTAATCTTATTACATATGGACCCACCTACATAGGGAGAAAACTAGAATTGAATTTCAACTTTGGTTCCGGGCTAAATCATGGATTAAAAAAAGGAATTCAAGAATAAAAAATAAGCTAAAATTAGAAACTTAATCAACAACTGAAAAATATAACTAGCATCCATTTAGTGTTCACAGAACCCCTTTCGATTGGTTTTCCCTTAAAACACGGTACTCTCCTAAACTTTTGAGTATAACATTTAACCTTTTTTATATTATTATTTTATGTGTAAATCATTAATTGTGTAACACTTAATCTCACTTTCGGAAGGTTTTGTGTATGTTACTTAACCTCTCGTGATTTTTGAATGCAACACAAAATTCCATGTTGCATTATTTGATATGGAAATAATATAACACATGAGTAACTTATTGTTTGTTTTTATGGATATTTAATAGTTTACACGTTAAAAAAATACCATAAAGGAGTAAGTTTTATGCTCAAATTTAGGGGTTACATGTTTTACAGAAAACTACAAAGGGTGTCAATCATTCCTGATAATCTGATTGACACTCTTTGTAGTTTTATTGATAATCAGATTATCAAAGGGTGTCAATCATTTTAATAGTATCAGAGAATAGAAAATTATGCTGGCAATTAGCAAATATGTGGACAGAAATGTAGACAGAATAATCAATCACAAAAACTCAATCATCTTAATTATTACAGATGGACCCACTACATAGAGACAGAACTAGAATTCAACTTTGGAGGGCCAGATCATGAATTAAAATTTTCTTGGAATTTAAGAAAAAAAAATAAACTAAGATTAGAAACTAAATTAACGAGTGAAAAATAAAACCAGTATCTATTTAGTTTTTGTAAAGAAGGTAAATCAAGATCAGTTGCAGAATGTAAAGATGCTACAAAGAAGAATAGAAAAGATAAACGACAGTGAGCAGAATTTGTGGATATGTTTTTGTTCTATACGACATGTAGCTTTGTATTAGTGTATATAACCAGCACGTCCTGTTAGTTCTGTTAGTTAGTAATTCTGTTAGTTAGTTTTGAAGGGTTATTAGTTAGTTAGCTCTCTTAGTTCTCATTTTCTTTTACCCGTGTATATATATAGAGCGCTGTAACTATTTTTGGGTAAATGAAACAGATACAGAAATTCATCAGTTCTTATTTCTTTTCTCTGTTTTCTAATATGGTATCAGAGCAGCTAGCACAGTTTTATTGATTTCCTAGCTTCCTCTTTTCTTTTCTTTTCTTTCTCTCAAAATCATAAAATTTTCTTAAGAAAATTTTCCCCTTTTCTCTTCGATTTTGAGAAATTTTCTTGAGAGATTGTTTTGATTTTGAGACGTTTTCGTGTTTTCTTCGATTCTGAGTAATCCTCTCTTGCTTCCGCCTAATTTCTTCGTCTCAATTTCTTTTGCATCAAAGTTAGGGTTTCTTCATCAGAGTCTTGAAGCTTTATCAATGGATTCCTCTGGTTCTACAAGCATCACCATTGACGAATCACATCCTTTCTTTCTCCATCATGCTGAAAATCCTGGTGTGATATTGGTTTCACAACCATTGACTGGGGGTGAAAACTATCCTACATGGGCACGATCTATGGAGAGAGCTCTCAGGATCAAGAGCAAATTCTGGCTGATTGATGGATCAGTTTCTCTGACTTCAGCTATGGAGAAAGTCCCTATCTTGGTTCAAAGCTGGGCACGATGCAATGATATTGTGGTTTCTTGGATCATCAACTGTGCTCTCCCAGGATTGCCACAAGCATGGTGTATCGTAAAACTGCTAAGGAAGTTTGGAATAAGCTTCAGAACATGTTTTCCCAGGGTAATGGACCTAGGGTCTATCAATTGCAGAAGGATTTAGCAAGCTTTTCTCAAGGTGAGCTCTCTGTGACTGAGTATTTCACCAATCTTTCAATTCTGTGGGATGAATTACAGAATTATGAACCAATTCCTACCTGTTCTTGTGAGAAGTGTGTGTGTAATGTGAATGAGAATATTTCTAAGATTCATCACAGAGAAGCTGTTATGCAATTTTTGATGGGTCTCAATGATTCTTTCTCTCACGTCTGAGGGCAAATTTTGTTGATGGACCCTATTCCATCTGTTGAGAAAGTGTTCTCTTTATTGATTCAAGATGAGAAGCAAAGATCAGTTGGGCAGGGCAACAATGGTGGTCCTTTTGTGGAGTCTACTGCTCTTGCAGCTAAGGGTACTAATTTTGGTCCCAAGCACAACAAGGGTAAAGGCAAAGAAAGGCCTACATGTAGTCACTGTGGTTTGCAAGGTCATACTGTGGAGAAATGTTACAAACTCCACGGATATCCTCCTGGTTACAAAGCCAAAGGCAACACTTCCTTGGTTAATCAAGTGTCTGCTCATCTTGATTCTCAAGATTCATTTCTTCATGCACAACCACAGACTCAATTTCCCTTCACTTCAGATCAATATCAGAAAATTCTTGCTATGATTGGAGCTTCATCTCAAGATTCTCAGAATTCTGTTGCTATGGCTAATAGTGTTTCCTTTGCTTCTCATGCCACCACACCTCTGTCAGGTATTGACATTTTGCCTCATGATGTATTTGATTCCAGACATTCAATTTTTTCTGCAAAAGTCATAAATAGGACAGCTTTTGAGAATCATGTTTGGGTCATTGACACGGGGGCCTCTGATCATATAGTTTGTTCAATTTCCATGTTGACCACTTTTACTTCTATCTCTCACTGTGTTGTTAAATTGCCAAATAATGAGTCTGCTACTGTCACACATGTTGGTACAGTACAACTTTCTACCCAATTTACTCTTCACAATGTTCTTTGTGTTCCTAGTTTTATGTTTAATCTTTTGTCAGTCAGCCAACTCACAAAAGAACTTCCCTTTTGTCTGGTTTTTCTATCTCAATTCTGTTTCATTCAGGACCTTACTTGCTGGAGGATGATTGGAGTGGGTGAGATGCATCATGGTCTATACTTGTTGCAGAGAAAGATGAGTTCTTCTTCATCCAAGCACCCTTCATTGTCTCAGTGTTTGTCTCACATCAAATCTATTCCTATTGCCAATTCTATTGTGGATATGTCAAAGCTATGGCATTCTAGGCTAGGCCATCCCTCTTTTAATAAAATGTCAGCTATTAAAGATGCTTTACCTTCTTTTTCACAATCTTGTGATGATATTTGTACTGTTTGCCCTTTGGCTAAACAAAAACGATTACCATTTCCTACTCATAATGAAATTTCCAAGTTTCCTTTTGATCTTATTCATATTGATGTATGGGGTCCCTATTCTGTTGCTACTCATGATGGTTATAGATATTTTTTAACCATTGTTAATGATGCCACTCGTTCTACTTGGGTTTTTCTTTTGAAATCTAAATCTGATGTCAGATCAATCCTTTTCTCTTTTCATACAATGGTTAAGACTCAGTTTAATGCTTGTATTAAGATCCTTAGATCAGACAATGCCCCTGAATTTAATATGCCTGATTTCTTTTCTGCTCATGGCATTTTGCATCAAAAGAGTTGTGCTTATTCTCCACAACAAAATTCTGTTGTGGAAAGAAAGCATCAACATATACTTTCAATTGCTAGAGCTTTAAAGATTCAGTCTAATTTACCTATATCATATTGGGGTGAATGCATTTTAACTGCGGTTTTCTTAATCAATAGACTTCCCTCTTCTGTTTTACATAATAAAACTCCTTTTGAACTTCTCTATCACAAACCTCCATCTTACTCTTTTCTTAGGACTTTTGGATGTCTGTGTTTTGCTTCAACCATTGCTGCTCATAGACACAAATTTGATCCTCGAGCTAGAGAATGTGTTTTCCTTGGTTACCCTTATAACATCAAAGGGTATAAACTTCTAGACTTAAGGTCTAGATGTATTTTCATCTCTAGAGATGTCATTTTTCATGAGTCTACTTTTCCTTTCCTTTCTAAATCTTCTTCTCCTTCTGTTTCATTTCAGCTTCATCCTACCACTAACCCTTCTCTTTTTGAGCCTTGTTCATTTCTTGGTTCTGGTCACCCTGTTCTGCCTGCTTCAGTCTCAGCTTCTGATGATCCTTCAATACATGTTGAGCCAGCTATTGTATCTCCTATTGAGTCAATTTCTGAGCCTCTTGCTGAGCCTGCAATTGTGCCTACTGCTGTGTCTAATGCTCGGCCAGTTGTTGAGTCAATTCCTATTAGAAAATCCACTAGGACTTCTTCTAAACCAACTTATTTACAGGTTTATCACTGCAATCAGGTATCTACTATAGCTCCACCCGCTTCATCTTCTTCCTCAGGTACCCCTTATCCTCTTTCTTCCTATTTGTCCTATGCTAACCTTTCTTCCAACCATAGACATTTTTGCAATGCCATTTCCTCTATAGTTGAACCAAAACATTATGATCAGGCTGTTCTTGATCCTCATTGGAGGGAGGCTATGGCTAGTGAGATTAAGGCCCTAGAGGCTAACCATACTTGGTCCCTTCAGTCTTTACCTCTTGGAAAAAGGGCCATAGGCTGTAAATGAGTGTATAAGGTGAAGTATAAAGCTAATGGTACTATGGAGAGGTTCAAGGCTAGGTTGGTTGCCAAAGGTTATAATCAAAAGGAGGGTCTTGATTATATAGAAACCTTTTCTCCTGTTGCAAAGCTTGTTTCTGTGAAATGTCTTTTGGCTGTTGCTGCTGTGAAAGGGTGGTCTCTTTCCCAACTTGATGTCAATAATGCTTTCTTGCATGGTGACTTGCATGAGGAAGTGTTGATGACTTTACCACCTGGCTTCCACAGCAAGGGGGAAGTAGTTTGCAAATTACAAAAGTCTCTCTATGGCCTTAAGCAAGCCTCACGACAATGGTTTGCAAAGTTTTCTGCTGCTTTATTAAGGTTGGGATTCAAACAATCTAAGGCAGATTATTCTTTGTTCACCAAGAAAACACCAAGGTCTTTCATTGCTTTATTAGTGTATGTAGATGACATTTTGATTGCAAGTGATAATCCTAAATCTGTGGCAGAACTGAAGATTCTTCTAGATCAGCAGTTTAAACTAAAAGACCTTGGAGATTTGAAGTTTTTCCTTGGGCTTGAGATAGCTAGATCACAGAAAGGTATCCATTTGTGTTAAAGAAAATATATATTGGAATTGATAGATGATGCAGGTTTGCTGGGTTGTAAACCAGCCAAAACCCCCATGGAACACAATTTGAAGTTAAGTAAGCACCAAGGTGAATTGTTGACAAATCCAAGCTCTTATATAAGATTGGTGGGTAGGCTCTTGTATCTTACAATCACAAGACCTGATATAACTTTTGCTGTTCATAAATTGAGTCAATTTATGTCAAAGCCTCGGAAACCACATCAGGCTGTAGCAAATAGGGTGTTGCAGTACCTCAAAGGTAGTCCAGGACAAGGATTATTATTCTCGAGTGCATCTGAATTACATCTTAAAGGCTTTGCTGATTTAGATTGGGCTGCTTACCCTGATACGAGGAGGTCAATGACTGGTTACTGCACGTTCTTGGGAGATTCATTAGTTTCTTGGAAGTCTAAGAAGCAGAACACAGTAAGTAGGTCATCTGCAGAGGCTGAGTATCGTTCTATGGCAGTAGCAGTGTGTGAGATTGTGTGGATTCTTAGTTTACTAAGAGATATACAAGTTGATCATTCTAAGGCTGCTTTACTATTCAGTGATAGTCAATCTGCTCTCCACATTGCAGCCAATCCAGTGTTCCACGAGCGCATAAAACACATAGAGATTGACTGCCATGTTGTGAGAGACAAAATGGTTCAAGGTGTAATAAGGTTGCTGCACATTAGGACTCATTCACAGCTTGCTGATATGCTGACAAAGGCACTTAGTGCACATCAGTTTCACAATCTGTTATCCAAGATGAATGTGTTGAATGTGCATTCCCCACTTCCTCTTGAGGGGAAGTGTAAAGAAAGTAAATCAAGATCAGTTGCAGAATGTAAAGATGCTACAAAGAAGAATAGAAAAGATAAACGACAGTGAGCAGAATTTGTGGATATGTTTTTGTTCTATACGACATGTAGCTTTGTATTAGTGTATATAATTTTAACACTTGGCATGTAACCAGCACGTCCTGTTAGTTCTGTTAGTTAGTAATTCTGTTAGTTAGTTTTAAAGGGTTATTAGTTAGTTAGCTCTCTTAGTTCCCATTTTCTTTTACCCGTGTATATATAGAGCACTGTAACTATTATTTGGATTAATGAAAGATATACAGAAATTCATCAGTTCTTATTTCTTTTCTCTGTTTTCTAATAGTATCACGATCATCCTTGACTGAATACCATTCCAAATTAGTGAATACTGAGTTACAAGTTGAGCCATGCAACAATCGTGCACAAAACAAGATGGATGCCTCCTCCAGGGAACTTGGTTAAGATAAATTTCGACGGCGTGGTGTTCTCAAAGGAAAATATCTCAGGGATTGGTGTGGTGGTCAAAGATGAAAAGGGGTTGGTTTTAGACTCCTATACCAAGCGTTTGTCCCAAGCTTACAGTGCAATGGAGACCGAAGCAATGGCAGCGGCTACAACATTAGTTTTCGCAAGCGAGTTGGGCGTAAGACATGCCATCCTTGAGGGGGACTCTTTGGCTATCATCAAAGCTTTGAAAGAGTTTGAATACCCTTTATCTCCACTAAGCCTTTTGCTGGAAGACATAAGAATGTTCTCACAAAGATTTGACACAATGCTTTACTCTCATACAAAAAGAGAAGGCAATTTCGTAGCACATAATTTGGCTAGACATGCTATTAGCATACCAGATTTTTTAGTATGGATGAAGGATATTCCATCACACATTCAGAACTTTGTACAAGCTGATTTGGCTTCATTCAATTAATAAAGTTCATGTCTTCATTCTCAAAAAACAAAAAAACAAAACAAAACAAAATGAATAGTATAGAAGAGGACAAAAAAGCTAAAGAAAAAAAAAATGACAAAAAACTAAAGGAGAATTAAAAAAAAAAGAAAAAGGAAAAGGATAAAAAACTAAAAAAGGAAATTTATAAAAGAAAAAAAAGAAAAGAAAAGAAACATTTGACATAGTACAGAAAATGACAAAACATGTATCAAAAAAATTGCAGATATTGCAAGAAAGAAAAAAAAATTGCAAAAATTGTGAACAGTAGAAACCCAAGTTACCCAGCACGTTAGCATAGCACAAGGGTGTTTTTTGTCCAAACATTGTTTCTCTTGTTTTCTCCCCAACTTGGGGAGAAAACATTTTGGTGGGCCCAGGGGAAAAACATCCGAGCCCTACCAATTTATTTTCCTCCCTCACTTCCAACCAAAACACCCACAAAAACATCATTTCTCCACTTTTCTCTCCCTTTTCTTCCTTCCTCCCTATTTTACCTCCAACCAAACATACCCTAAAAGAGAGTTCAATGGATCCCACTTAAGACTCAAAGTTTTCTCTTTCTTGCCTTTTTAATATTTTGACATTTCTTGCTGCAATTCAACAATAAATAATGCTACCTAGTTCCTACACAACATTTTTTTTACCATAAATTTCATAATTGTTAGAAAAAAAAATGTTATATATACAATATTTTATCCCATCAAAAAACATTTTATTTTTTAAGTTTTTTGGCCTTCCACTTACTTTATTGTTTATCATTTATAACTTGTCAATTTAGTGATGAGAAGTGCTACATCTATTACATTTTCATAATATTTATGCAATAAATTATAAATAGTAAGTTGTTATTGATTCTAATTTAATCATGGACATTACTTTTTTGGCGAAAGTAAACTTTTGGTCCCTACATTTTGGGCCGATTCTTGATTTGGTCCCTAAATTAATTTTGCACCTAGGTCAGTCATTGATTTCAAAAAATTGATTCTATTTTAGTCCCTGCCGTCAACCCAGTAACAGAAAAATCAGACGTGGTAAACGAAGCGCATTGTTAGCATGTTAGATGCTGACATGGCTAATAAAATAATAATAAAATATTTTATTTTACATTTTTTAAATGCCACATCAACATTTTCTGAATTAAAAAAGCCATGTCAGTATTTTCTTAATTAAAAAAATAAAAATAATTTTCAATTTTCAATTTTCAATTTTAATTTAATTCAAAAAACTAAAATAAAAAATTATTTTTCAATTTTAAAGATTAAGAAAAAAATTTATAGCAACTTTCTCAAATATTCTTGAACTTTCTTGCCAAATAAACACATCATAAAATTTAATTATATCAATTTTTAGACACAAAATTAAAATTAAAAAAAAAAATTTGAAAACCCCCCACAAACCCAAAACAAAATCCAAACTCACAAATGATTCATAACTCTCTCAAGCTCTCTCTCTCAAAGCAAGTTCAGATCTCTCTCTCTAATTCACCCTCTCTCTTTTCCTCTCTTATAAGTGGTGGTGGTGGAGTCATCCCACGTTAAGGAGATGAAGGAGTAAAGGTGGACGGAGTTGTAGTCGACGAATTGGACCTCAGTCTATGTTGGAGGGAGCCAATTGGGTTGGAGGTTGGGTTTACTCAGTCTATGTGGCCTTCATAACAAGCATAGCAACAACAAAAATAAGTCCTAAATCATAATGGTTCAAGTATGAGAGCTGGTGTTTTGCTTACCCAAACGAAAATCTCTAAAGCTCTCTCTCTCTCAGATCAGAATCTCTCTCTCTCTCTTTCATCTTTTTAAATCTCTAAAGCTCTAAAGTCTCTCTCTCAGATCGTAGATCTTGGAAAATCTATAAAGCTCTCTCTTTGATCAATGGTTGTGAAGTGCTGGTTGGTCCGGTGGTGGGTGAGGGTGGATCGTTGGATGGGTTTGTTGTTGGCGTGGGTTGTGGTGGCTTGATGGAATGATTGGTGGTAGTGGTGGTGATTGGTGGTCTGATTTGTTCACATGGGTTTCGAATTGCAAGATTGGTTTGTTGGTTGGTCTGATCGGTGATTATTGGTTGGGTTTGTTGTTGGTTTGGGCTTCGGATTGCAAGATATTTTCTGGGTTTCAATTTTTTGGTTGCTCAGAGTCGTTGGATTCAAGGAGGCAATTAACCGAAAATGCAGAGTACAACGATGTGGGTTGGGGTTGGGGTTGGGTTTCGAGTTGTTGTTGCTATGTTAATTTTAAATTTCCCGGTTTGTTTTTTTAATGTGGATTTGATGATTTTTTTGGGTTTATGGGTTTGATTTGTTGGAGGTTTGGGTGGATATAGGGATTTTGAATGAATTTTTGCATGTTTATTTGCTAAGAAAATGCAATAAAAGAAAAGAAAATATTGATTATTTTAATTTTCTGGGCAACCATACATGTTCTTCATGTTTTTTCTCGAAGAATGCGAAGAACATGTTACTTTGTTCTTCCGAAAATAATGAAAAGAAAAAAAAAATTTAATTACTATTTTTAATTAGATTGTATTTTATTTTTTACGATTAAAATTAAAATTAAGAAATTAATTTTTTTTCTTTTATTTTTAATTAATTTATATGTTGACGTGGTATTTTAAAATATTTTCTTAATGACCATGTCAGCTCCATAATTAGCCACGTCAGCATCAATATGCCAACAATGCACTCCGTCTGCCACGTTTGATTTTTCTATTACTAGGTTGACGGCAGGGACCAAAATAGAATCAATTTTCTAAAATGAGGACTGACCTAGGAGTAAAATCAATTTAGGGCCCAAATTGAGAATAGGCCCAAAATGAAGGGACCAAAAGTGTATTTTCGCCTTTTTTTTTTTCCAATTAATAACAACTTGTCACGTATAATTTGTTGTGAAAATGTTATAGACATAGTATTTCTCATTTAGTGATTGCGATAAATTTTGTAAAGAAAAATTGTTATTTTAGATTTATTGTTTTTGAAGTGAACTATTGTGAGTAGTAGAGAACAACAATAATACTAGTACCACACACAAATTGCACATTTTGCCATAATTGTCCTACGTGGCACATTTTGTCCCAATTATTTTTTACTTTCAATATTGCCCCTCCTGAGCTAAAATCTTGGCTCCGTAATTGATTACTACTATAAAAATCCATAACCCATAATCCAATCCTATTCATTGCCACCTCACAAGAATTAATTGTATACCCAACAATCTAATAAATCTACAAAAATGATTAAAAAAAACACACACACACACATACAATTCAAATAATGAAATGGGATTGTATGGGTTTTGTGAGAGACTGAGAAATTTTTGGTTACTCTCAGAAAAGGGTGTAGGCATCGGCACCTTCCCTTTTCAGGATCGTACGGAGTTGCTACTTATTTTATAAGTAAAATAAGAAAACTATACAAATTACAACATATCTTGAATAATACACATTCTCATTAATTGGAAACAATTACATCTTGATAAGAAGAATTTTACATGGCTTTGTTTCCTAGTTAAAATCTAGTAAAGAAATACAAGGCCATGTTTCCTAGTTACAATCTACCCAAAATAAAATAAGACACTAAAGCTACCAACCTAAGATTCTAAGGTTCAGGGGCTAGGTTACAAGATGGGAAGGTGTTAGGCACCCACTCTGCCCAGATAGAGTCTAGTCTTCTAGACTTTAAATGACCTTTTAAATACCCATTAAAAAGATGACAGGCAAATTTTTGTGTCAATATTCCTAGATCTAAAGTTGGTTAATGTGCAAAATTCTAGATCTGTTGCATTTATGCAAGAAGAAATCACATCTGAATTTTATTTGTAAGAAAATTTTTTTAAGGAAAGTTCAAATTAAGCCAAATGAATTTTTTGATAAAAAAATTCAGATATGGTTTTTTTTTTTCGTAATAGCAAGGAATAGATTTTTAAAAAAGAGGGTTGTCAAATCTAATTTCTTAATTAAATAACAGAATGAATCTCCAAAAGAAAACAGAATGGTTTTGAAAAGAAATTACAGATTTGATTTTTCAAAGTAAAAGAATGAATTTTTTAAAATAAAATTCAGATCTAATTTTTCAAAGTAAAAAAGAATGATTTTTTTGGAATAAAATTCAGGTATGATTTTTAGGTTAAGAAAACCATGAGGTTTTGAAAAAATATTTCAGGTCTGATTTTTGGTTTTAGAAAACAATGTGGATTTGAGAAAATACTTTAGATCTGATTTTTTATAAAGTTACATAAAGCAACAAATCTAGGATTCAATCATATGCATTACATAATTATATGAACAAAAAATATATGCAAAAACAAGCGTTCATCATCTCAACATAAATAAAAGAAAGAATATGTTATAAACAACATGGAGATTTGAATTTCATGGAGATAGAAAGATGAAAACTTACCTACATGAATGTATTCTGCAAGCAGAGAATTATCCTAGAGACCAAGGAGTATGAATTTTTAAAGATCTAGGTAAGAGCCATTTAGCAGAAAAGAAATTCCTAAAGCAAAACTTCCAGAATTTCTTTAACGTAAGAGGAGAGAAAGAGGTCAGAAAAGGGGGTCCTGATTTCTTATTTTAATTCCCTATTTATAGAGGTTTGGTGCTTAGAAAATAAGCTAGGTTGGATTAGATACGAATTAGGCCAAATTCTTATCCCTAAAAAATCGAAATGGATGTGTTCTAGCTTGATCTAACGATTTCTGGGTTGGGCCTTGAAGCTGTGCCAATCGACACTAGGGAAGTGCTGATTGGCACTTGCCATGTGCCGATTGGCACTCTTAAGTACTGAGTCCATTTCTCAACTTTGATTCGATCTAGACTCTTTTTTAGGGGTTTTCTGAGTTGGGAATTGTACCTAGACGTATTTTCAACTCGTGTTCCAAGATAAATCCCTTTTATTTTGATAATCAGGTCCTTAAAACAATAATTTTCTGATAGATAAATATTCTAAAAAGACTTAATTATCAACAATTCCCTTGTTATCTGATTATCCATTTTATTCCTATGCAATCAAGCTTATTTCTAATAAAAACCAACAACCAATCACACAAATTATTTAATTAATTTTAATTGTTTGACCAATCATAATTAATTTCAATTAATCACACGTGATCAGCTCACCCTTTTACAATGCATGCAGATTGTGAAAACTTGATCTTGTGATATCTTCCAATTCGACGGTCCAATTTGGGAATCAGGCATACCATTGCAACCGTTAGAATCTCAAGATCTTTTTTATGATATGCAATGAATGATTTAATGCATGAGATGCAACTATGATTTTTGGGTATTTGAAAAGGTTATTTTAGTCATCTTCCAAAATTAATTTTAGGCACAAAATTAAGTGTCTACAAAATGCCCCACATTGATAGAGCTTGAAAAGCAAATATTAATGTAAAACAAAGACATTGATTTTAGAACTAGTGTTTTATTGTTTTACAAAAAATGAGAACTGTGGACATCTAATCTACTTGATAATTGGTAAACCTGGATAAAATCTTGAATGCTGATGAGGTAATTGAGAACTGTATTCACCCGATTTGAAATGAGTTAATCGAGAACTGTATTCGCCTGATTTGGAAGCCGAATGAGAACTTTATTAGCCCAATTTGAAGTAAGGTAACCAAGAACTGTATTCGCCCGATTTGGAAGTTGACTGAGAACTCTATTTGCCTAATCTACCTTGGAATGGTTAAGAACTCTATTCACCCAATTTGGAGTAAGGTGATCAGGAATTGTATTCGCCTAATCTGGAAGTAGATTGAGAACTCTATCCGCCTAATCTAACTTGGAATGGGGTGACTAGGAATTGTATTCGCCCGATCTGGAACCAGGTGACTAGGAATTGTATTCACCTGATCTGGAAGTAGACTGAGAACTCTATTCGCCCAATCTGAAGTAAGGTAACCAAGAACTGTATTTGCCTAATCTGGAAGTAAACTGAGAACTCTATTTGTCCAATCTAACTTGGAATGGTTAAGAACTCTATTCGCCCGATCTGGAAGTAGACTGTGAACTTTATTTGCGCAATCTAACTTGGAATGACATGACTAGGAATTGTATTCGCCCGATCTAGAACTAGGTGACCAAGAATTGTATTTGCCCGATCTGGAAGTAGACTGAGAAATTTATTTGCCCAATCTAACTTGGAATGAGGTGACCAAGAATTGTATTTACCCAATCTAAAATGAGGTAACCGAGAACAGTATTCGCCCAATCTGGAAGCCGACTGAGAACTTTATTCGCTCAATCTGGAGTAAGGTGACCAAGAACTGTATTCGTCCGATCTAAAAGTAGACTAAGAACTCTATTCGCCCAATCTAACTTGGAATGAGGTGACCAGGAACTGTATTTGCCCGATTTGGAAGTAGACTAAGAACTTTATTCGCCCAATCTGAAATAAGACTAAGACCTTTTTCCGCTCAACTTGAAAATGTGGAAAAAAAAATCAAATTAGAATTTTAATGATTGAGACTTTATCTTCTCAATTTAGGGAATTTTCCATTCCTTTTTGTTTCATTGAAGATAATCAATTTTACCCTTGTGGAATTTTTTTTTTCAACAGAATTAATGCCACAGATTTTGAAAACATTTTTGAAAAATTTTAAGGACCATTTTTTCTTCATTTTTTTTCAAAATTTTCTTTTTCAATTTTTTCATTTCATTAACTTTTTTCTTTTTCAATAAATTTTTTTTTTTCATTTCATTCATTTTTTTAATTTGTTTTTTAATTTTTTTTTGATAAGTTAACTCAAGTTTGACCAAGTCAACTCGATCAAACCAGAGTTGACTTAGCAACTCAAGTAAAAAGGGACAAGGGGGGCTGAAATTTTGGCCCCCTTCTATTTTTTTTTTTTTTTGCTTCATCATCTTTTTTTTTTCTTTCTTTCTTCTTCTTCTTTCCTCCTCTTCCTCCATTATTACTATCCAAACTCCATTCTTCTTGCATTTTCTCTTTTCCCACACTATTTCTTATTTAGAAAATCACTTCTTCAAGCTTCTAAACTTGATTTCTACCATTCCCTTGAATATTTCTTTAGATCTTTGAGTTTTTGAGCCTCTTTGAAAAACCCATTTTTGAAACCCATATCCATTTTTCTTCCCCCCACTTCCATGACATTTTCTCTTGGACCACCTTACTTTCTTACATTTAATGGGAAGAAGTATCACCCATCAATAGAATGGGATGATGAAGAGGGACTTCTTCAAGACCCAAGCACTCATGCTCCAAACCCATCCAACAAAGATTTCAAGGTGAGCTCATTTTTTGTTTTTGTTGGTAAATTTGTTGATTCTTGTATTTTTGGAAAATTTATTATGAGAATTGCCCTTATTTGTTGTCATTTGCTCTTGTGGGAGATTTTGGATGTTATATGATTTGGATGGAAATTATTGTGTGGACATGTTGATTTTTTTGGGGTATTTTTGAATTGTTGAGTTGTTTGGTATTGTCTAGTTTGGACAATATTGGTCATTGGTTGAGTTTTGTGTTGGATATGATTTTGGACATTGTTGGAAAATTTTTGATTGATTACGGGAAATTGATGTGTAGACAAAATTGGGTAAGCACATTTTTTATGGGTATGAAATTTTTGGTGTAGGTGTTTGGGCATTATTTTGCATGGGTATGGAATTTTTTTTTTTTTGGGTGTAAATGTTTGGGTCATTGTTGAATGATTTTATGGAGATGAAGGATTTTTTTTTTTTGGTTGATTGGGGTATTGTTAGGATGTCGTAGAAATTAAATTTGTGAAATGGCATTTGGGCATGGATAATTTTGTGAAGGGTGTCTTTATCTGTTTGTTGGGATTTTGAGTACTTTTGGAATAAGGTATTTTTGTGGATGTCATGATGTTGGCTAAGCTCTTTTTTGTTGTTGTTGTTGTTATTTTATTTTATTTTTTTATGGGGTATTCTTGTTAATTGTAGAATCTCAAGAGCCGGGGTAGTCTACAGTTGCTGAAACATAGGTGGGCGACATTATCCCTAGACATTAGAAATGTCATCAATGAAGCTAGCTTCGAAACCTTTTTCCAAGCTCTTTTGGATTACGACACCACTAAGTACAAGGATCTTCAACTGCTTGTCTCATTGTCTAAGCGATTCTGGGATACCACTTATACCTTTCATTTTTCGGGCATTGGCGAGGTAATGTTGACACCGTATGACTTCTTAACCATTACTGGCTTAAAATTGGGCGGTGAAAGAATTGAGGTCAATGATTCCATTTCACCAGCAGAGATTAGGAGTTTATTGGGTGTGATCCCTCCACGAGTTAGTGGTAAAAATGTGTCCTTGATGTGGTTATATTCTAATATCGACAAGTGTGAGACTGTGGCAACTGGCACTCGGGTGTTTATGCTCCTTTTCATTGGAACTTTCTTGTGTCCTGACTTGGGGAGCACAATGAGTTTATGTTACTTGGGGAGTTTGAGGGACATCAATTGGATCAAAAATTACGATTGGGGCATCATGGCTCATGCCACATTATATCTTAGCTTTCTCAACGTAGTCTTTCAAGCTTAGAAGGTGCACCATTTGTTTGGCAGGTGAGATTTAAATTCTTGGTCAAGTGTGTTGATACCATATTTTGTCCACCCTCGATTTGCATGCCGGACCCCGAAAAATTCAAAAACATTATTTTCCCTCCATGGGACCACGAGAACATCCAGAATGACGTGGCGCAACCCGTTCGAATACCAGAGCACCTAAAGTGCATTTTTCAGCTAAAATGACCAAAATACCCCTAGTCAACCTAGTGTTGACCAAACAATGTCAAAATCCTCACAAAACAACACTTTTCATAGTTTTATACTAAAATCGAGCTTTTCGGAGATTTTTGGCAACTTTGACCAAGTTTGACCTAGTTGACCCGGAGTTGACTCCCAGCGGGCCCCAAAAACTCTAATTTTGATCCGGCCGTTAGAACAAGTTGAAACTAATGTCATCACAAAGATTATCAAATTCTTAATTCAACAACTATTCATGCATCGAATTCGGAGTTAGAACGACTGAGATATCACGAAAATTGGGATAACACACCGATCGATGCACCTTTAACTTCCGAGAGCCATAACTTTTGATCCGACCATTGGATTTTCAAGTTTCATACCTTTTCAGAAACAAGAAGTCAAGATCTTTCAAGGGTGTCAAGATGAATCCGATCTGTGGCCATTTGAAGGTGGCGGCCTAACAAGGGCCGCCGCCTCGTAAAGAGTGTTGGGGCTATAAAAGGCCTCAGGCACCCTCCAGACTAAAAAAAAAAAAAAAACGACTTCCTAGGTCCTGTGCTCTGCCTGGATGAATTTTAAGCTTTACTCCTCTCCTCCGAACACAAAAAACATATCAAAGCCTCTTGATTCTTCCTTCTTCACCAAAAATATAAGGTATTATTCTTATACCCAATCTTCTTTTCCTTAGTTCTACACCTTGGATTTGAGGTTTAGAGGTGTGGATGTAGCTTTTTAGCTACTATCCCCACCCCTAACCTTCTAAATCTTTTTCTAGCATTTATCTTGCTCTTTTTGCCATAATAACATGATTTATTGCTTTATCTAGCATGTTTTTCACTTTATCTTGCTCCTAGCATGTTCTTGGTTTAGATCCATGTCTTCCATGCTTGTTTATTTGTTATTTTTCTTGATCTACATGCTTTATGCTTTATGCCACGCTTTCCATGCTTAGATCTTCTCTTTCCTATGTTTTTGATGTTTAGATCCACATGCTTCCATGTCTCATACCATGTGTTTGAGCCTAGATCTATCTTTCCCATGTGTTGCTTGGCTAGATCCACATGTTTCTATGCTTGTTTACATGTCTATTTGTCTACCCTACATGCTTTATGCTTTATGCCATGTTTTCCTATGCTTTGTTCCTCTTTTTGTTCTATGTTGATGTTTGGGTCTACATGCCCACATGCTTGATATCATATTTTTGACTATGCCTTGCTTAGATCTACATGTTTACATGCATGTTTCTATGCCTATATGTCTAGATCTATGTGTTCACATGCTTGTATGCTTGGATTTGTGTTCCTCCATACTTTTATGCCTGCATCCAAATGCTTAGATGTACATCTACATGCCTACATGCATATTTCTATGCTTATATGTGTAGATTGGTGTGTTTACATGCTTAGATCGATGTTCTCTACATGCTTTATGCCATCGTATATGTGCTTGCGTGCTTCACACCATGTTTGTATGCTTAGGCCTAAACCTTGTTTGTCATGCCATGTGTTATTGTAGCCCAGGCAAAGTGATGCCTAATTTTCACCGCGAAAGTAATGTTAAGACATATGTGAATCATGTTAGAAACATATGTCAATTTAGAATTGTTTAATTCTTTGACAAAACGCACTTTACTTGTAGTTAAGTAGATCTAGGATGTGTTTAATATTTCAAGGAACAAAAGTTCAAGTCCAAGTGTTAAACCAATGCAAATATGTCCAAGAATCAAGTGAAGAAGTGTTGTATTTTAAAGCTTGACAACTAGCTCCATGGATAGCATCTATCGAGGTTCAAAAAGGGATCTTCAGCCTAATGCTCGACAGCTGCTCGATAGATAACCTATCTATCGAGATTTATGAAAATCAATTTTTCAGATCTGATTTCACACAGATTCGTGTATACTTGTTTAGGCTTTCTTTTCTCACAACCCTGAACATATATAAGGATTATTTTATGGGTCTTCACAGCTAATGCAACTTAATGCAAAAGTTTTTCACAAGCATATTGTGATTGGAGATATATGCCCTAATTCATCTTTCTCTTGAAGAAGCTATTGCATTTGTATGTCGTAAGGTTTTGTAACCAAGGAGCTTTGTGATCTACATTGTGTTGATAAACTGAAGAACTTTGTAGCCAACATCCTTCTCAAGTTGGTCGTTAGTCACGTACTTGGATCCGTGCATCGATTAGTTAGTCACGTGCTGGGAGACGTGCATTGAAAATGAGAGATTGTTACTACAGAACAAGTCCAATTATGTATTGGGGTAAGGGTTCAACTGTAGGTTGGTATAAGGTACTGGGATTCTTTTACTTGTAACCGCTTGTTGTGATAATAGTGGATTCTTGGCAGTGGTGACCTTAAAATCACCTGGTGGGGTTTTTGCCTTGGAGGTTTTCCCCATTCGTAAACAAATTACTGTGTCATCTTTATTTGCCATTGCATATTAACTTAGTTAGTGATTTGTTTATGTTACCACGCTTATTGCATGCTAATTGAATCTAATTAATTCACTTGGCTAATTAATTGGTTAATTCATCACAAGTGGTCAATACATTCTTGGCCTATCAAGTAAGGTGACATGTCGCCAGATTTTCACCGTGAAAATCTAGAACTTTGCCCGAATGCCTTAGGAAAGAATAGATTGGGACCACACTCGTTCAAAAGCCAAACCTCAAAACCCCATGAATGCAAAGTCTCGAAAGCCAATGCCAAAATCATGTTTTTACTGCTCCGAAAATTTAGGTTTTATCAAAACAAAGGACTGTCCTTGGACAGACGTTGTGGAGAGTGTAACACCTTCCCCACACGTAACCAAACTTCAGGACTCAAGAATCAATATTTTTTTTCCATCCACATTAGATTAGGAAAAATGCCATTTTTCTTAGCCTAGGATCGGTAATAAAATCAACTAGAAATAGGTGACCAATTACACCTTAAAAAAACCTAATGATTGGTGGCAACTCCACTTACCTTTGGTAATTCCTTTAAAATTTGGCCAAGATTCCTGCCACACCTCCAAAGGTAGACAGACCTACATTCCTCCACTGAGAGAGAGAGAGCACCTGAAGCTCTGCATGAATCACGCACTAGTCAATTGAGATGGGCTTCCAATGGGCCTCGTGTGCATGGGAATGTCGCCACTGCGTGTGGTCAAACGAAGGCCCACGACGATGGTTTTTTGTTCTGATTGAGGCTGGGCGTCAACAGATTAGCGACTCCACTGGGGATCGATAAGAGTTTAGCCTTTAGAGCTTTTGATAAAACCATAATCTTTGGACATTGGCTTTCAAAAACACAAAAATTGGCATTGGCCTTCGGGGCTTTCCTAGTAGACTATTTTCAAAAGAGCAAAAAAATTATTTTTCCAAAAACTCCTTTTTTCGAAAAGGAGGCTTTTGTAAAGTTGTGATTTACAATTATGTGTTTTCGTTCGCTTTTATTCCGTGCCAAATTTGATTGTAATTTTATTCAATCTTTCGTACCTTGTATTTATTGTGGGATTTAATTGTAAGGGTTGTGTGATAGAGAGAGAGAGTGTGAAGACTCAACAATTGAAGAATGAAGAGTTTTTTGCGGGTAGCTTGCGACTTAGCATCCCCCGAAGTGATCCATGTGACTTGCACATGTTGGAATGCGAAGAGTCAGGATAGGATGGAGACAACTGTGTTTCGTGAGTAGCTTGCGGGTAAGGCCTTCCCACAACACACTCGTGAAACATTCTATTTTGCTAGACTATCATTTTTTATACACACTTTCTATGCCTACACTATTTATACCCACATTACCCATAAATGTTGAGGAGTGCTTCTGAGAGAAAATCCTAGCTACAAACCTTGAGAATTAGAGATTATTATACCCATATTTCTCTACACAATTGCTTGTGGATTTTCCTCGACTCCTACCACTCCATTTCCATACCATTGAGAGGCTGATAGCCCAAATATGTACCACACCCTTTCAAAGTGTCAAGTGAGGTTTTGGTGTTGCTAGAAAGCATTGGAAGAAGTTAAGGATGGCAAATGCAACATAAAGCTTATTGTGGAAACTGGAGAGCTAGACAAGACACGGTTCCGAGAAGCCTTGTTGGAGTAGGAGCTTGAAAGACTTAGGTGCATTGGGTAGATTAGGCTTGGAGGGTCTCTTGCTAACATATGTATCCTAACTGATTTTCTAGTAGATCGATTACCACTTGGAGGGCGGTGGAGAGGTTTTTCGCCGAGTTCTTCGGCCTTTCGATAACACATCGGCGTGTTATCTTGTGTTTGCATCTCTCTTCCCTACTCTTTTACATTCCATTTTACTGCTGTATTGTTGTGATTATAGATTATAGCATTTACACTATTCTGCACTTAATATCAAGTTAGTGTAAAATTAATCGAGCCATAACTTTAATTTGGGGATCTAAACAGCTCTTGTGTTTTCAACACATTTTCGAGCATTCAATTGGTATCAGAGCGGGTGCACTAACTGTGATTTAATTACCTTAGTGTGATCCTTGACCCCGTTTAAGATGGATCGGTCTTAATCTTGAAATATTCCACCATATTTTGATGGTAGCAACTATGCCTTGTGGAAAGTTCGGATGAGGACATTCTTGTGTTCAATTGATGATATTGTTTGTGATGCGGTAGAAGTAGGATGGACTAGGCCAAAGGCCATTAAATCCACTTGGGATAAGGCAGCACTTGTGGCAACTAACGCTAACAGTAAAGTTTTGAATGCAATTTTTTGTGGTGTTTCTCCAAATGAGTTTCACAGGATTTCTTACATAACAGTTTCCAAGGAAGCGTGGGAGATATTAGAGACCACCTATGAAGGCACGAAGAAGGTGAAGGATACTAAGTTGCAAATGCTAACCACTCGATTTGAAGAGCTGAAAATGAGTGAAGACGAGTCATTCAACTCAGTCTATAGCAAGTTGAACGAGGTGGTTATTAGCAAGTTCAACTTGGGTGAGAAGACAGAGGACTCAAAGATAGTGACTAAAATCCTTTGATCATTGCCGAAGAGCTTCTGTGCAAAAGTCACAGCTATAGAAGAAAGTAAAGATTTGGATGAGATCAAAATCCAAGAGCTTATTGGATCTCTCCAAACATATGAGCGGGATTGCCTTCTCATAAGTCGAGCAAATCTCTTGCTCTTAAAACCATCATCAAGAGAATGGATGATTCCTCCAGAGAAGATGATGTGTAGAAGGAGGTAGCATTCCTGGCAAAGAACTTCCGAAAATTTCTAAAGATGAAGAACAGTGGGAAACCATTCAGCAAAGAGAAGTTTTCATCCTCCAAAGGTGATAGGAAGGAGTTTAAGAAGAAAGATGGGAAGGATTCTCAATCTCCTCAAGGCATTGTGTGTTATGAATGCAATGGCCATGGACATCTCAAAAAGGAGTGTCCTAACTATCTAAGAGGGAAGGACAAGGTGTATGCCACTACTTTCAGTGATACCGATTCCTTTAATTCAGATTCAGATAAAAGTTGTGATGGAGAGGGAAACTTCTCTGCATTCATGACCATTGCTCATATGGAATCTTCAAATGATTTAAGTGCACTAGTGGAAGAGCTTGTGAGCACACTAAATTAAAGTCAATTGGGATAGTTGAGGAGTCTGATGATGAGAAAGATGAAGGAATAGTGGGACTGCAAAAGATATACAATTCCCTCATTGAGAAGCCTAGTGAATATGTAAAAGTGGCTAACGCAGCCATTAAAAAGATGAAGAGGGCAGAGGAAGATTATAGAAGTCTTCTCGTGTGATATAAGGAGGCCAAATGTGAAATACAAATGCTGAATGGAAAGCTGACTGAAGCCTACTCAAAGATAAAATTCCTTAAGCTTGTGGTGGTTCAAGCTAATGCTAAAGTAGAGCGAGTCTCCTCCAAGAAGCTTGATGAAGTCCTTGCTCATAAAAAACCTTTCTCCAACAAAAGCGGAGTGGGATATACTGGAGAGAATAGTTCGGTTGTCAATATCTCCAAGGAAGTGAAGTTTGTAAAAGCCAAAAAACTGATGGTAGCTACCACAAAGGCTGAGAAAGTGAAGCTGGAGAAGAATAGAAATGTGGCTGACCAAAGGGAAATCTGAAGCCAAAGGGAAATCACTCCTAAAGTCATAAAGAGGTTTGAGAACTCAACATTTCTGTCATCATTATGGAATTCAAGGACACACCAGACCTAACTGTCATAAACTTAGAGCATTGAAGAATGCAAGTGCTCAAAGGTCAAGAGGACCAAGAAATGACAAAAGGAATTGGGCTGTTGAGCAATCAAAAGTTCAAGAAGGTGATCCTGAAGTGAGGGATATGATGAGGATGATTGATGCATTCATCACCTATTTGGCAAGCTTCTCCAAAAGGTTTGAAGGCCACAACACTCTTACCTAATCCTATAAGGATATCACCCCAAACACACGTGACGTGTGGTTGAAAAAGGGTACTCATGCATGATCATCTCCTATGTCCATGTATTAATACTTCCAATGTTTAGGGGCATATGTTCATGCATCATGTCATGCATAATTCAATTTGTGTCAATTGCTTTTGGTTTATAGCATGTTTCTTTTACTAGTTTTGGTTTGTACTTGTTTTTGTTGATCTTACTTTACTTGTTCTGTTTTTTAGTGTGTTCAAAAATTCAAAAACCCATAAAAATTAAAAAATCTTTAAAAAGTTTGATCACTTGTGTTGTGTATATCACATATGAGTTTGGCTTAGTACCTTCGTACTAATGGCGTAGTGCATTTACGAGCTTAGCTTGTTTTGTATGCACATATATCTGTGTGGGAGAAATCTTGAAAACTGTGTGTGATTGTTATAAATAAATCTGCAAGCTTGTTATGAATGATTAGTCAATAGTCTTGATGGTCTTGATACTTGCATAGACTTATGCCTATATATCTTCCCACCTTTACTTTTATATTTTTGCAATAGAGCTCACAAAATGTAAATCTCCAAATGAAAAGAGATAATGAGCTGCAAAAGCCTGTCAAACATACTAGTATTTGACTAGGAAAAAGGGAAAGCGACATTTGTATTGAAATGTATGATGCTCAAAAAGCCAAAGGTTAACTCTTAATGTTGAAATATCAAAAATGTCAGGTATTGATCTCAAAAAGAGATGTATTATCCAAAAATGATCAAATGTTATGATCTATGCAGAAGCCAAATGAAAAACTTCTTTGTTTAGTAATCATTCTCTTGTGGGAGGTAATATATGCTTATTTCTATAATTGAGATAGTCCACTGGACTAAGTACTAGTTATGTATGACTTGATTGAATTGATCATTGAAACTTCACTCTAGTCTGAGGACTATTCCACATTTGATACTCACCCACAACACACAAGACTTTGTTCAAATAATGTTTTCTCATTTGTGTGATTGTACATGTTCAAATGTGATGTGTATGCTTAAGTACTTATTGATCAAAGCCAAAAATATTTTTGAGTGTTTTATATGTTTTTTAAAGTGATTTTATACTTTCGTGTTTTTAGTTTTTGTTCAAAATGCATTTTTGTATTTTTCTTCAAAAATTGGTTTAGAGGCTGTTCCGCGAGAAGCTCGCGACTTAGAGCTTCCCGCGAAATGTGCTTAATGGAATTTAAAAAGTCACATTTTTCATACAGAGAGTCTCACTACTACCTTATGAGTATTTCGCGACTAAACTCTTCTCACGAAATGTTTTTAGGTAAAAACTGGAAATTTTTAATTTCATATAGAGGTTATCGCGACTGTTTTGCGACTAAAGACTTCTCACGAAAGCTTCAGTGTGTCTCGCAACTAATCTCACGACTGTCTAAACAGTAAAAAATGCGTGTTTTCCTTTTTTATGTAGTAGATGTGACATTTTTTCAAAATCATTTCACTTCTGTCGCATTACCTCTCTCGAACCCCCTTCAACCCAAATCTTATTTTCACTTAAACCCATTATTTTCAAGTGTATTTTCTACAAAATCAACATCAAGGTATGTGTTCTTAACACTCTTTTCATCTTTTCTACTTAGATTATGCAGATTTTAGCTTAGGGTTTTGAAAATATGGGAATTTTCGAAAAAGGGGTTGGGCTTCTTATTTTTGTGGAAATTTTTTCAAAATTTTGATTGGGCTGAGTCCCATTTGCAGTGTGTGTATCTATGTTGGCTGCATGTGGCATTCTTAGCATGTATTGAGGCAAATTTCATCTTGTTCATGCATTTTTCATAGGTGTTGCTCACTGTTGCATGTTAGGTGTTTGACAAAACGTCTATGTGACACTTTTGTGATGTAGTGGACTCAAATGAGTTCCATTGCTTGGGTTACTCTTGATTGAAGATGTTTAACATGTTTTGGTCAATGGGTGTGTGTTTTACACACTGTGCCCATTTTGCGCCTCACATTGCCATGCCATGCATCACTAGGCACACATTAGGCATCCTCTAGGCACACACCATGCACCTCATGCTGCACTCACATGCATCAGCTCATGCACACACATGCACAGTCACTTAACTCATGCATTATGCTTTTGTTTACATGTTTTTAACAATTATAGCATGTTGTTTTAAGTTTTTTTGCTCTGTTTTGAGTTGATTATGCTCTGTTTTAAGTTGTTTTACTTATGATTTGGACTAACTTGAATCTAGTCAAGTTTTGTGTTCTGTTTGTGTTTTTGCACATGTTCCTTTTCTTGGTTGTTTGTGTAAATGTGTAAATGTCTCCTACCAAACATTCTGCGACCAAGAAGTCATCGAAACGTGCTTGCACAGATTCTAACAACTTCAAGTCTATGAAGGCAGATCTAAAGTACAATGACTGCTATAAAAGAGCCACAATTATCATGGAATAGGTGGTCAAGTTGGATACCCTTGAGGACACCTTTGTACCTGAAGTGTTCAAGGAAAGGATGTGGACAAAGCTTTTGAATCCGGTTGGAGTTGTCTACTCGGAGACCATAAAGGAATTTTTCTCAAATGCTAGGGTGGAAGGGGATCATATAGACTATTGGGTGAGACACAAAGAGTTTGTCATTATTAAGGAGAGCATTCAGGCATTCTTAGAAGTTCCTCCTCCTTCATAGCCAATTAAAATCCAATATGAGGATCGCTTGGACATAATAGAAGAGATGGTGTTGACACTTGGTGGTACACTTAAGAAGATCTCGATGAACACAATTCCGTTTAGTCCAGAGATGAGGACCTTAGCTTAGGTGATGATCCATAATTTGTACCGGTCATCAACCTCACGGCATTGTCCATTCCAAGGACAATCTTCTTGTATGATCTCTTTACTCACAAGGAGTTCAATATATGTGGACACATCTTCCATCTGTTGAAGAAGAGTATTGAGAAGCAAAACTCCAGAACAGTCATGCTATTCCCATCACTCATAATGGGCCTCATAACAAAGGCAAAGCTCAAACTTCTGAGCGGTCTCATTGTGGTACAAAGAGACTATCCTATAGGTGCACACACAGTGACTAGGAGCACAGCTCACATCAAAGGCTCCAAAACAGGTGTGCATAGATACCACAGGATCGTACTGAGGAAGAAGGTGGCCATATAGAGGAGGAGATTAACAGATTCACCGCTACTCAAGAGACTTCAGCTCAGCCATCATCTTCAGCACTAGCACGAGGATCAAATAGACTTGATTGTCTCCAAGCTAAAATGGACCAGATGTTTACCATGCTTAACTCACATATGCAGCACATCATGGACCAGTTTGCCTATATTTAGGGCCAAATCATTGCCTTATCCTCACAGATCGATGATTTGTCTATGCAACAGGGATCAGATTCAAAATCCGATCAGTTCTAGCCTCTTTGGCCATTTCGGTTAAAAATAAAGAGAAATTTTTAAGGGGGAGCTTGCACGTTTGAGGGGGAGCAGAGCATAGACAGAGTTTAGACTTAGATAAATTGGTTCATTCAAGCTGTTTAGAACTATTTATGTTTGGTTTAAATTGTTTTGGTGTTTATAACTCTTGGATAGTTGTCTTTATTACTTTCTTTTAAAGCTTTAATACTCTATGTTTAATTTCAGTTTATATTCAGTATTTATGTTTATCTCAATGCTTTTGTAGCATTTTGTTAGTACTTTTAGATGTTGACTATATATCTTGAGTACCTCACTCTTGTACCCTTAGTGGGATTTTGTATCCTAGATGCAAATACTTCGCGTATTTTGCATTGATTAAGTGTTGGACATGCAATTGATCCTTGTGATTGTTCTTATTGCATTGCGTGTCCGGGTGAGCATTTACTAGCTAAATGTTCATTGTAGTCATTCTTTAATGACTATTCCTATTTGATCAAGATATGCTTACATGTTTTATAGTGTTTACAAACTTGATCACACTTTACTTGCTCATGTACACACCATGTATTCAACTTGTCATGAGCTTAATGAAAGTTTTGTTTGTGTGCAAGTGTTTCAGGTTACAAGTATATACGTGCAAGTGCTTCACAGCTTCTAGATTAGGTGTGAGTGAGTCTTGCCATTGTTCTCAAACTCACGTTTAAGTCTAGAGTCTGTTTTAAAGGTTTTGTCAAAGAAGCAACTACCAAGAAAACACATGAAGAACCGCCGAAGATGAACGTTAGTAGGTGCCACACCCCAGGGGATGCTACCTTGCAGCCACTCAGTGTAGATCTGTGGCAACACTGTAGGCCTAAAGTATGCTCTCATGTTCGTAGTCAATGGGAGAGGGATGCCCAAGAGCTTACAAGTTAGCTCAAAGCTCATGTCATTAGTCAGAATTGGGTATCCACCGAACCTAATGCCCAGGATGGCCATCCATTCAAAAGGGAGGATCGCATACTCCCTACAACTCAAGTGAAAGGTGCTTATCTAGGTATGAAACCGCCATACCAAAGCCTCTCCAATCCCGTGCCTCATAGTGTATGGAGGTATCCTCAGAAAATCCTCAAACCCCTACTCTCTTAGGAAATCTGCATACCATCAGTGGTTCCTAGGATCAGATAGCAGCAAAAGAAAGGTGGACCAAGCACACCGACCACGGATCTTGTTGGGCCCTTGCATTCAGAATCAGAAGTTATCCGTTAGCACATGCATATAACAAGAATCTAAATGACAAAAGAAGAAATACAACATACCTGTACCTTCCGCGCCTAGGCGGAAGGATGATCCTTTAGCCTACACTGAAGGTGAGTGACTTTGATACTATCGTCTACCACTCTAGTATAAGCATCGGCCCTAGCCTGCCGTGGCAGAAATCTTGGCCTCAAATCGCACCTCTAGTTGCTCAGATATATCTCCTCCTCTCCAGACAAATCAGCCTTTATGTCAAAAAGGAAATCCTCAGCTGGCGTCTTTCCTTTAGAGGCCTCTCTCCCTGTAGCCGGCCTACGTAAGGAAGCACCACTGGAAATAGGGTGAGACTCAGAGGAGACATTAACTGTCTTGACTGAATGCCACCTCTTAGATTGGGTCTCCATAGTGATCCCACCGGTGAGCCTGGTGTCATCACCCTTGCGGTCAAAATGGCTCTGTAGAACTTAAGCTGCCTGCTCACCAGCCAAAGCAGTCTTATCATCAGAAGAAGCGTCCCCATGGGATGTAGCGTAAATAGGGGCCTTCCCCTAGTTTCCTCTAGAACTCACCCTCCGAGACATGATCTGCAAAATAGTAAGAAATTCACAAATAAATGGAAAGCCCATGAAACAAATGGCAATACAAATCAACTAACACCATGTCCTAAACATGTGCGAATTCATTCTAAAGTGGGTAAACTAGTGGTCATGCCCTAGGCTCACATTCCATCTTGAGGTTAAATAGTGACCGCGCTGTACACCTTACCATCATACAGCTACCAAGTCACTCAAAAGTTCAAGTTCCTAATCTACAATAGGTAAACTAGCGGCCATGCCCTGAGCTCACATTCCACCTCGAGGTTAAATAGCGGCCGCGCCATACGCCTCGCCATCACACAGCTACCAAGTTACTCAGAAGTTCAAGTTTCTTATCTACAATGGATAAACTAGTGGTTGCACCTTAGGCTCACATTCCATCTTAAGGTCAAATAGCAGTTGTGCCGTACGCCTCACCATTACATAGCTACCAAGTTACTTAAAAGTTCAAGTTCCTAATCCACAATGGGTAAACTAGCGGCCGCACCCTAGGCTCACAATCTACAGTGGGTAAACTAGAGCCCTAGGCTCACATTCTATAATGGGTAAACTAGTGGCCACGCCCTAGGCTCACATTCCATCTTGAGGTTAAATAGCGGCTGTGACGTACACCTCGCCATCACATAGCTACCAAGTCACTCAAAAGTTCAAGTTCTTGATCTATACTGGGTAAACTAGCAACCACGCCCTAGGTTCACATTCCATCTTGAGGTTAAATAGCGGCCGCGCTGTACACCTCGCCATCACACAGCTACCAAGTCACTCAAAAGTTCAATTTCCTGATCTATAATGGGTAAACTAGCGGCCGCATCCTAGGCACACATTCCATTTTGAGGTTAAATAGCGGCCACGACGTATGCCTCGCCATCACATAACTACCAAGTTACTCAAAAGTTCAAGTTCTTGATCTATAGTGGGTAAAATAATGGCCGCGCCCTGGGCTCACATTCCATTTTGAGGATAAATAGTGGCCGTGCCATATGCCTCGCCCTCACACAACTACCAAGTTACTCAAAAGTTCAAGTTCCTAATCTACAGTGGGTAAACTAGTGACCACGCCTTGGGCTCATATTTCATTTTGAGGTTAAATAGCGGTCGCGTCGTACGCCTCACCATCACACAGCTACCAAGTCACTTAAATTTCGAAGTTCATGATTTACAGTGGGTAAACTAGCAGCCGCGCCCTAGGCTCACATTCCAAATTTCGAGGCTAACTAGCGGTCGTGCCATACATTTCGCTAGCATTTTGATATTAAATTCTGAAGATCTCTCAAGTTTCTACTGGATTGCTATTTTGATATCCTCTGTCTCTACCCGGATCCCCCCAAATTTTGAGGCTAATTAGCGGTCGTGCCGTACGTCTCACCATTTCAACTATTCCTGTCTACTAGGTAAGTTCCCTTACCTATATCCCGCATTTTATTTTCAGCATTTAAATTCCCACATATTTGCACACCCATATAACACAGACAAATATATATATATATATGCATTCCCCTAAAATAGCATGGCAAAAATATATGCTTATGAAAATTTCAAAAATAAAATAAGCATTAGCATCCCTAGTAGTATTGCTACTAACATGTTGCAGAAAAAAGAAGAGAAGAAGAAAGATAGACATTGACCTCAAGTGCAGAAAAGATTGAAACAGTAGACTAAAGTTGAAAAGCCAGACTCGCTAAGTTCGCAGTCGCTTTAGAGAATTTTTCAGAAGTGGGAAGTCAAAGGAAAGGGTAAAATGAGGTCAAAATGAGCCCAAAAGAGGTTTTTATAGGCCTTTAGGCAGCCTAGCTGCCAGGCGCACCTTGGGCTAGCATGCATCCCTAGTAGTATTTCTACTAACATGTTGTAGAAGAAATAAGAGAAGAAGAAAGATAGCACTGACCTCAAGTGCAAAAAAGATTGTAGCAGTAGACTGAAGCTCAAAAGCCGAACCCACTAAGTTCGTAGTTGCTCTAGAGAATTTTTTAGAAGTACAAAGTCAAAGGAAAGGGTAAAATGAGCCCAAAAGAGGTTTTTATAGGCCTTTGAGTGGCCTAGTTGCCTGGCACACCTTCTTGGGCCGCCGGGTCATCCCAGCGCACCTTGAAGGGCTGACGGTCAACATTGACCAAGTCAACGTTGACTGGTTGACCAGGTCAAACCTCCAAAAAAAGGGGAGGGGGGGGGCTTTTCCACATGTCCAGAAAATATTTTACAAGCAGTTGTAGCAGAGCAGTCCAGTCAAATAAGTCTGGTCTTAATCCATGAATAGTCTCCACAGGCAATTTGGGGGGCAACAAAATTCGAAATCACGTTTTTTATCCAACACCTCTTGTTGCACTCGAGATGTCAGGTAAAGAAGGGGCAGCTATTGATACTGTATTTTGTTTGCCTTCGATTTGCGTGCCGGACCCCAAAAAATCCAAAAATGTTATTTTCTCTCCATGGGGCCATGAGGACATCCAGAATGATGTGGCACAACCCGTTCGGACGCTAAAGCACCCGAAGGGCCTTTTTTTAGCTAAAATGACCAAAATGTCCCTGATCAACCTAAGGTTGACTGAAGGTCAAACAAGGTCAAAACTCTCACAAAACAACACTTTTCATACTTTTACATCAAATTCAAGCTTCTTGGAGGTTTTTGGCAGCCTTGACCAAGTTTAACCAAGTTGACTTGGAGTTGACTCCCAACGGGTCCCAAAAACCCTAATTTTGATCTAGCCATCAGAAAGGTGTCTCTTGGCCCTCCCTCATTAGGCTTGTACAGGGGTACCACATCTTGATCATCTTGTATGAGGCTCAAGTCTTGCTCCAAGTTGCCCCCAGGACCTAAATAATGAACCCTACACGGTTCATCAATCCCCAATTCCTCACATATACCTTTTAGTTCAAAATAACTAAGCAAATCAGGATCCCTATACACTATTTCAACTTTCCCACCAAAGTATTCTAAACTAGGGTTCCACAGAAAAGCACCCCCATAATGTACCTCCAATTTCACTTCCTCATCCATCTGCAATAACAAATTACCATTTGACATGTATACAATTAACAATTAAAGAATTGTAAACAACAAAAGAGTAATAGAAACACCAAAGTATTCTGTTTTGCTTTTGGGATGCAACACACACAGAGGGACCACATAACACACACAGAGGGAGCACATTTTCTGCTTTGTTTTTTATTCTGTTTTAATAAATAGCACATGCAAACACTAAAATTTAAAGCTAATAGAAACTTGGGGCCACTGTGAGACATAATGACCACGACAGACAAAATGCCCACAAATAAACACAAATCCAAAGAACAGGTCGTCACATTTTTCATAAGCATCAACAAACACAACCAATATTCTCATTCCATTACATGTAACATTGACCATTGATTGATTACTAAAAACACAATAAACAACCACGAGCCCAAAGTAAAAACCCAAACAGTGACTGATTTCTTACCAGGATTTTAGTCCCTCGAACAACCTGTTGCTCGTCTGGGTTTACACTTGCAACAGAATGTCAATATCAGATGCAGAAATGGATTTTCGCGTTCCTAGGGCTCGCAAGGGAAAGAGAGTGAGAAGAGAGTGAGTTTGTGTTGTTTGATCCGTGATATGTTCTAATTTGGAATTAAAACGTGTTTGTCTAACGTCTGGAGGTGAGGTGGGCAACGGGGGAGTAACAGATTGAAGTTCAGGTGAGCAAAGTGATAAGTTTTGAACCACAGGTAGGCAAAGTGAAAATGGGCCAAACCTCAGGTGGGTTTACTGTAATTATCCCTTTTTAAAAATATTGAAGGCATGTTAGCAAGATATTAGAGACCAGTCAGAATATGTAAAAATATTGAGGGCATGTTAGCAAGATATTAGAGACTAGCTAGCTGCTATAACTGATTCAGAAACTGTAAAGGCTTAGTGTGTGAGTGTGATGTGTCATGGACTATTTTATCTTTGTATACATGGCAAGCAAGGGCGGTGGTAGTATACATATGGAATGTTTCATAAGATTCTTTTTTTTTTCTTTTTAATAAATCCTAGATGTAAATTGTTATTAGTTCTAATTTGAACCTGATGGAAAATATAAACCCCTTAACACACAACCAGATTGAGTAGCCTAGTTAATTAGCTAAGTTGTTACTTAGTCAAATTAAGCAATTCTAGGTTAAAACAATCAAACAATCATATCAAGAATATATAGCAGCGGAATAATAAATAACACAAGATATGATCACCCAGGAAAACCAAACCGGTAAAAAACCTTGGGAAGATTTTACCCACCGATCCTCAATGCAAAACTGAATTCACTATGAAAGAATTGAAGTTCATACAAAAGGACTTACAAGCTCCCCGCTCGACTTCCTAATGCTACCTACCAGTAGAACTTACTGACACGACCCCATGCAAGCTCCGAATCCACGGACTTCTTCTTTCTTGAATTCTTCAATCAGCTATAAGCACCCATGCTTGATATTCTTTAAGCTTCAATGGTAGCAACCAAGTCGATCATCAAGATGTTGAAGTAATCTCAATCTTGAAAACCCTAAGCTTTGTGTAAAGGAAAGCTCATCTAGATCTCGTAAGAGATTTACACAAAACAGCAATGTATGAGCAACAATACAACTGGAGCAACTCTAAAAACGTGGCTAGGGTTTTGCCTTATAGACCTAGGGCAAAAACATAAAACCCTAAACGTTTAATGAGTTAGGGCTGAGTTGGAAAACTGCAGAAAAACGCAATCTGATTGATTTTCGATCGATCGAATCTATTCTTCGATCGATCGAGCCAGACCGAAATGCCCCAATGCATCTACAGTCTCTCGATTCCAACTTTACAATAATTAAACAACTTTGAGCACACTTTAACAAGACTTAACATATTGTTTTAATCATGGTTTGCCAATATTACAAATTAGAGTTCTAAATACATAAATTCCTAAACCTTTAGAACCTAACAAACTCCCCCTTTGGCAATCCGTGACAAAACCCAAAATAAAAGCTCAAAGTTTACAAGTAAAAAGCCATTTACAAAAATAATGCTCATAAACTCAAATTCAACCCTAACTACTATACATCGGTTGCAAGTGTAGACAGCAGCTTTGTTGAATCAACCTGTATATTCCTGAAATACTCAACAAACGCATAAATGCATGTGTGACAGAAAAGAGTAAAACAACAGGTATAACATTCTTGTAAGATTCACACAATACAAAATAAAGACATATATGAATGAACAACTCATCAATATAAATCAATAAGCAGTGAATCACAAAGCAACAAGAATCAATGAATATAACATGTATATCAATCAATGTTACTCCCCCTAACATGAATATCCCCAAAAATGATATACAAAGTGAAGCATCTAGATACAATCTAAAAACTCCATAAGCTCCTCAAAAACAAAAAAAAAATCTCCCCCTAACTACAAAAACTCCTCTACAAGGCAAAAACTCCACTCCCCATTTTTGTGACGGAATGCCAAAGGGCAATCACAAGTTGCCATCAAAAGGAGGTGGTGAGGGTGAATGAAGACGTGCAAAGTCGACTCGTAGAGCACGAATCTCATCTAGCAAGTCCACCAAAATATGACCATGAGCCGCCTGAACGATCATGACAGTCTCTAGAGTACGACGAACATTAAAGTAGGTCGAAGGAGGTGGAGGAACATCAGCAGCAGCAGCATCATCACCAACTGGATCAGGAACATCCTCACCAGCAAGATCTGTAGAAGAAGACGGAGGAGGTGCGCTACCAGACGGCTTAGACCTAGGGTGTTTAGAACCAGCTAGAAGATGAGTGGCCCTCTGTCTAAGAAAAGACGCACTTATGGGAGCTATCACATGAACGGGCTCAGAGGAAGGGAAGCCACTAAGATCAAGATAAAGCAAAATCCTATGAATAAAAATAGGATGCACAAGAGCATGAGTAGTAGATGAACTCCTATAAACATCATTCAAAGAACGAAGAAAGAGATGAGGAAAACTAATAGGAGTATCAGTAACCAGGGCGTACAAAAATACACACTTCTCAAGAGGAATGGTGTGAACATGAGAAATGGGCCAGATAGAATGACAGGCTATCCTAAAGAACAAATAGTGCAACCCGGAGAGCTCAATAGAAGTGATCCTAGGATTAGAACCCCACTGGACAGAAGTCCCAACGATGTAAGACAAGACATCACTCAACTCGGGAGACTCATCATAAGGATAGACAGGATTCTGGACCAAAGGTACCCCTAGAGTATCAGCCACTACCCGAGGAGTAATGGTGTACTCTACGCCTCGTATCCAACTCTTTACCAAAGTGTTGGAATCATAGATGCGGATAGAGATGTTTGAAAAGAACTCTCTAATCAAGGCAGAAGGTAGAGGAGGATCAGAAATATCCACTAAGGGTAACCAACCCTGTCGCTCAAAGTTTGCCTTAATGGCAGGATCAAGTTCATCTAAGAGAACAGAACGCTCAGCCCAAATCTTTCTCTTAAGGTTTAGCTTCTCAAAAATCTCTTGGTTTTCTCACTCGGAAACTTCTCACGGTCAAACGAAGGAGGGGATGGAGAAGAGGAGGGAATAGTCCTACGGGCTCTAGTCTTCCTAGGCATGATGCTAAGGAAAGGACAGAGACACAGAGAGAAAACCAAAAGACCAAAAAAAAAAAAAAAAAAAACACTAAAAAAAAATTGAAAAACCACTTGATAATTTTGAAACAAATTGATGAATTGATCATCACACATTGTTGAAAACAGATTAGAATAACCAATTTCATCAAAACAACAAGCCAATTTCATCAATTAAACCCAATTGAACAAAAATCCCCAATTCGGATCAATTACAAACCCTAGAATTTTCAAATTCTCACAAAACCCAAAATTGATCAAATTAAACAATTAACAACATGTTTATAGTGTGTCCCCACAAAAACCCATTGATCAATTTCACAAAATTGGGCTTAAATCAACAGCAATCCCAAAAAGAAAAGGGTCTGAAATTTTGAGTATAAATGCATGAAATTTGTAAATAAACTCAAAAAGGAAGGGTAAGATAGACATACCGGCTTGAGGAAAGAGAATTCTTGCAAAAAATCCTGAGGAAAACGACAAAAATTTGAACAGTTGAGCTTGCCAAGTCAGAGAGAGAGAAAAGACTTTGAAAAAGTGTTTGAAAAAGTGAAGAATAGTGTTTTAAAAAACTTGATTCGCGACTTTTGATTGATCGAAAAATACATTCGATCGATCGAATGAAACAGTCATTTTTAAACAAATTAAAGCACTTTTTCGATCGATCGAAAATCAGAATGGATCGATCGAATTGGGCAGAGGCTCACAAAAATTTTTGAGAAAAATCACAGTTTTGAAAAACACAAACCTCATTTTGAAAAATAACTCCCCAAAGCATTAAATAATGAAAACAAAATGCATGAGTATGAGATGGAATGATTTTTCAAAAACCTAATTTTAATCCCAGTTTCTCCAAAGAAAATTTCAGCCATTCTCTTTTTAAATTCTCAAGCAAAAAAAATGTTTTGCATAATTCTCAAAGTATTTTCAAACTTGGTTGGTCAGACCAAAAACACACACAATAATATGTACAAAGTTTAGCAAAGAGTAACTTGTGTAGTGTGTGCAACTAGCAAAAACTTTGAGAAACATGTGAGGTGATATATGAATAGCAATCAATCACAAAGTCTACACAATCCATCACATAAAATTTAAAAGAGACTATCACCTAAAGAGTTACATCCTATAACTCCCACATCTCCTAGAACAAAAGCTTGCAATCATGTAAGTTTCTTGTATTTTTGCCTCATTTTTTTTTTTTGTAAGATGGCATCAAGCCTAATAGTACACACCAATTTTATATATGTGAGATGACATCATGCCTAATAGTACACACCAATTTTATCATTAAGCAATTAAGCCGAGGCAACACCTTATGTTCTTTTTGTGCATGTGCTACACTTTCTCGAGCACAGAATCTTATGATATGCACTAAGGTGTTCATGATTGACTAGTGAACAGTGGTAAGATGGTTATTTATGCCTTTCTCAAAAGGATCAAGTCCGGCAGTCAAATAACATATGACTTCAAGATCAAGACAAAGTGATAAACACCATAAACATCTTTCCCACACAACATGCACTACAAAGCTTCAACTAGTCAAGTGTAATAAATAAGCTCATCAAAACTAAACAAGGTACATAGGACATGATATGTGTAAATAAATTGACCAACCTTGTTTTCAAAAACCAAGAAAACAATGTCAAACACATTTTTGCTTTCTCCTTTTCTCTTTTTTTTTTTTTTTAAAGAGAAAACAAAATAAATCCTAGAATGAAATGCATGAATGTAATGCAATGCAAATCCTAGAAACAAAACAAAAGAAACGCAAAAAAAATAAAGAATAATGGTCACAGAGGAATGAGCAATGAAGCAAAAGGACCATGTCAGAAAGACTCAATTAGGTCGAGTCTTTTGCATCCAAAACCTTTTAGATGCACCATGAGCATTGGAGTTCTTATTCACATTCGCATGATTTCCAACTCCAGAATTGGAATAAAGGTTCAAAACCTTTACCAATTCACCAATAAGTGCCATAGAATCTTGTGCTTGAGGCACAAACACCTTTGGTTTAGTTGTTCTCTTAGCAGCTTGAAGCTTGTAACAGTTAGGACGAATGTGTCTAGACTTTCCACAATAATGACAACCCTAAACAGGTTTACCATGCATCTTGTCCTTAGAAAGGGTAGGTTTAGTTTCTTTCAGATCAACCCTATTCTTCTTAGGAGGTGAAACTTCTATAGGTTTGACTACCTAACTCACAGGTGGTTTGACAATTTCACTCACAACCTCACTCACAGAAGGTTTAGAAGAAGATGAAGGAACAAAGTTCGTGGAATGTGGAGTAGACATAGAGATGCTTTCAACATATCCTATCCCAGATTTATCAGAAGGATACTTTTGAACATTCAGCATGTGATCAAGTTTAGAACTAGCAGTTCTAGCAACAGATAAATCTTGTTCTAAAGTTTTAACTTTATCAAGTAAAAGCATGTTCTCAGATTTCACATGGTTCAAAAAATCATTAGCATCAAATAATTTAACAAGCAAATTTTTCTTTTCAAGCTCAAAAGAATCAATTTTCTTCAGGCCAAGTTCAACATTCATAGCATCCTTTGCAGCAACTTTGTAAAGTTTATTATAAGCCTCTTGAAGATTTGCATCCTCAGAGAGTTCCCCATTAGAAGGGTTCTCCTCAACAGATATGCTTTCATTGACTACTGCAGTAGCAGTGAAAGCAATGAAGTTTCCATCCTCGTCACATTCAGACTCATCATCAGAAACCTCATATTACTAAGGGTTACAGCCATAGCTTTACCCTTATTTCTCAAGAATGTAGGACATTTAGATTTAACATGACCATACCCTTGACAACCAAAACACTGAGCACCCAAAGAATTGTTTGAAGATTGACCTACTTTTTCTCTAGGTTTTTCAAAGTTATTAACCTTAGTGGGATCATTCTTCCTAAGATTTCTAGGTTCAACAGTGTTTGTACCTCTTGCCCTTCTATTTGTATTTCTCAGAAAGTTTCTAAAATTCTTGACAAGGTAAGCTATCTCTGTAGCAGAGAGCTTATCATCAAATCCACCAGCCTCAACATCATCAACAGACTTAAGAGCCATTGATTTGGATTTGTTTGTTTTGGGTAAGTCAGACTCATAGGACTGAAGAAATCCTACAAGCTCATCAACAGGGATGGAGTCCACATCCTTACTTTCAGTAATGACAGTCACCTTGAGTATAAAGTCTTCAGTTAACGATCTAAGTATCTTCCTAACAATTTTAGGTTGATCATAAATTTCACCCAAATTAAAAACAGAATTAACAATATCATTCAGTTTGGCATAAAATTCATCAAAGGATTCATCATCAGACATCCTAATGCTCTCAAACCTAAAAGTTAATTGCTGCAGTTTGTTTATCTTAACTGCCTTTGTGCCTTCATGCACAAATTAGAGGATTTTCCAAGCAGTATGAGCAATCTCAACATTAGAGATCCTCTTAAATTCCTCCATAGAAACAGCATTGAAGATGGCATTCATAGCTTTGCTATTGAAGCCTACTGCTTCTTTTTCAGAAGTTTGCCACTTACTCACAGGAGTAGTGGGCTTCTGCCATCCATACTCAACGGAATTCCAAACTCTCTCATCAATAGATTTTAGGAATGCTTTTATCCTTACTTTCGAATAAGCATAGTTATTCCCATCAAAGTGAGGAGGAACAACAAGAGAGTGTCCATACTCCATGACAACAGGGGTCAAGGATCAGCTTAGAGATCAAAAAATCTCAAACTAAAGAGCTACCTGCTCTGATACCACTTGATGGAAAATTTAGACCCCTTAACACACAACCAAATTGAGTAGCCTAGTTAATTAGCCAAGTTGTTACTTAGTCAAATTAAGAAATTCTAGGTTAAAACAATCAAACAATCATATCAAGAATATATAGCAGTGGAATAATAAATAACACAAGATATAATCACCTAGGAAAACCAAACCGGTAAAAAACCTGGGGAGGATTTTACCCATCGATCCTTAAGGCAAAACTGAATTCACTATGAAAGAATTGAAGTTCATACAAAAGGACTTACAAGCTCCCTGCTCGACTTCCTAATGCTACCTACTAGTATAACTTACTGACACGACTCTGTGCAAGCTCCGAATCCACAGACTCCTTCTTTCTTGAATTCTTCAATCAGCTACAAGCACCCACGCTTGATATTCTTTAAGCTTCAATGGTAGCAACCAAGTTGATCATCAAGATGTTGAAGTAATCTCAATCTTGAAAACCCTAAGCTTTGTGTAAAGGAAAGCTCATCTAGATCTCACAAGAGATTTACACAAAACAGCAATGTATGAGTAACAATACAACTGGAGCAACTCTAAAAACGTGGCTAGTGTTTTGCCTTATATATCTAGGGCAAAAACATAAAATCTTAAACATTTAATGAGTTAGGGCTGAGTTGGAAAACTGCAGAAAAACGCAATCTGATCGATTTTCGATCGATCGAATCTATTCTTCGATCGATCGAGCCAGATCGAAATGCCCCAATGCATCTACAGTCTCTCGATTCCAACTTTACAATAATTAAACAACTTTGAGCACACTTTAACAAGACTTAACATATTGTTTTGATCATGGTTTGCCAATATTACAAATTAGAGTTCTAAATACATAAATTCCTAAACCTTTAGAACCTAACAGAACCAAATTGAAATTATTTTTAAAAAATGTTATATTCACAACATTTTCACAATACTTTCACACTAATCCTAAATGATAGATTGTTATTGCCTATTATCAGTAGGTAAAAAAATAATTTCAATTGTAAATTCAAATTAAAACTTGTAAATAGTAACAACTTACCACTTGTGATTTGTTGTGGATGTAGCACTTCTCTTATTTTTTTTCTCACTAGTAACAATATGATACTTTGTATTTGTTATGAAAATATTGTAGACATACATTTTCTCTTTTATGAATAAAGATACCGAAAAAATATTTTCACAAGTTGTGTTGTAACTTATGTCAATCTCTCATAGGTCAAAAAAGAAAATTAAATAAAATAATAAAATATTAGACTTTGGAACCCACCATAATTAAAAACAATAGTATTGTAAAAAATGTTATAACATTGTGTTGTATCTTTAGACTTCCTCTATTTTTACAATATTTGCATAATAAAGTATTGGTGTTAAGTTGTTTGTAGATAAAAAAAAGTTGCCCAAACAAGGATCAATAACAACTTAAATTATTATCTAAGTTTTATTATTTTAAAATTATTATGAAACTACAGTGACTTGAGCACTACTCTTTGTTGTGTTATCACTCTCACGAAATAGTGTTATGGAAGTGTGTGTCACAAACCTCTAGTTTTTTTTTTTTCCTTGATTTATTAAAATCAAATGTGGTTATGAACTTCCACTTAACTAATTAATTAAAACTTGGCTACTTTTCTAGCACTTGTAGTGTGAGGGTTTTTGGAATATCATGGCATTCTAAATGAGAGAAATTTGAGGTAGTATTTGCAATAGGTTTTTCCGAGGCATTAATAAATTTAATGTTATGGAGTGAGGGTCTCAGAATGTTTGGTTTTCAAGGTGGTGGCTTTGTTCAAGTCATTATATATGTGTAATGATTAAAGAATCAAGAGCATAAGGTGGCAAACAAGTAATTTAATCTATACTTATGAGACTTTGTTAAGGAGTGGCTAATAACACTAGCATATTGCATGTTAAAACATTCAAAATGTTATTTTAGCACATCTAAAAGTAAAAAATGACTAGCATTAAATGTGTCAAATGCTAATTTTTTTAGCATTATATTGCTACTCTCTCTCTCTCTACTATTGGTGGCTATGGGTTTTGTGGTCATCAATCTCGTTATTTGGTTTGACTTATGGGTTGTGGCTAAGGTTCGCAGTTGATGGGTTGTGGATGTGGCTTGCCATTAATGGTCAATTTTGGATTGTGGAAGTGCCGTAAAATTTTGGATGATTATTTGTGGGTCGTTGTGGTGGTGGATGGGTTGGTTTTGGGTTATGGTTACAGTAGTCGGTAGTGGTTGGATTGATTTTGAGTGGTGGTGGATTACATTCTAATTTCTATATATTAAGAAGACTTAGAAAGTTAGTTATAGTTTCAAAAAAATGTCAAAAATATCCCTAATCTAATTAGATAATTCTTATTCTTAAAAAAAGATAGGGTTAAAATTGTAATTCAACAAAATTTTTAAAAAAAAATACTAGATAAACTTTTTCCTAAAAAATAGTACACTTTCTATCTAAACATATCTCATGTACGTTTTATACATTTTTTTTTTTCCTAAAAATTAGCACACACTAAACCCAGTAGTTTACTTCATTTCAAATCCTAAATTTTAGTTCAAAACAAAGTGGGTAAGTGTGTGTTAATGAACTATTCATGTCTATAGTTTAAATTGGTACAGTGATTTATATGCATCATTTATTTGCTTTTTCAGAAATATGTTACATTTTGAAAATCACATGTTAATATGAACTTCATTGTATGACAATTTTTCAATCAAACACCTTAACCATTTAACAAGTGCGTGATTAATTGGTAACTGTAGGGGTATTGGGCCCAGTAGCTCATTTTCTATGTATATATTAGGCCTAGGGCCTAAGCTGAGGACTAAGGTTTGTCCGAGGATGAGTAAACATTGTCAAGGGAGTCCGTGTTAGTGGAAGAAGAAGTTAGTTTTAGTCATAATGGCCTAAGAGGGTGGTTCGAGGATGAATGCCTCCTAGGCTAACCATAGCAAAAGTCCGAATAGGTAGTTTGCCAGCCAAGGGAACGTTCCAGGAAGTTCTGTTGGCATGGATAAGCATTGCAGAGATATATGACAGGGGAGAGTCCTAGAATATCTAAGGAGAAAGCTATTACCAACCCATTAAATGCTCTGCAATTAACTCTCTAGCAGCATTAATGTGGAAGTAATACATGAACAGTAATTTTTAGCCTTACAGCTACTACACCAAGACTTCAAAAAGGTGCTGATGAGACAAGTATCAACACCAACCATCTGGTCTGCACATGGAGGGTAGAGATAAAAGGGGAAGGTAGTATAAAGGAAGAAAAGGGCAGTGAGAGAGGGGGATCAAGAAATTAAGAGAAAAAAACTGTAGCAATCACAAATTGCATTTGTACCCTAACATGAGAGAAATATATAAGAACCGATCTCCTCAAACTGTGCCGAGGACGATTTTCTTTAGTACAAGCTTGTCTACTTTCATTCTCTGGTGATTTGAATCCACTTTAGTGACTATTTGATTCATGAAAGTCCAGTTTTTCCAACCCACTCTCTACAAATTCATTGTTTTGGGTTTTTTGGGCCTAAGTCCATCCACCTTTTGGGCTAGGGATTCAAATCTGGTCCTTACACTTAGCACCGTCTGTGGGAATTACTAGTGTGATAGTGAGTCTAACGTTCAAAGATGGTAAGTTTAGGTCCAAACTAGGCAGAATCTTTGGGGTCTCAACGTTAAGATCACTTCCGTAACCTTGAACAAAGAAGGGACTAGGAGGGGAGTGTGCATACTACTCGTACCAGTGGGTCTCGGGGTGGTAGCCACCTTTCTTATGAGAAAAATACCAAAGCCATGCGGTTGGAGATTGATCACTTGAAGAGAAGCTTATGCCACGAATGGAGAAAGTGAGCTTCTTCCATCTCTGACTTCTCTTCCGATGGTGAAGAGGATGGTAGCTATAGGCACAGATCAAGGACTCTTCCTAGTAAGTCTTTCTCGTATGATGAAGACTACCATCATGAGTGCAGAGACAGAAATTCATCTTCAAGAGGCCTGGGAAATGATGCTATAAGTAGAGCACTCAACCAAATTTCTAGATCACCTTTCACGCGCAGGATTGAAGGAGGCAAACTTCCTCGGCGGTTCACTCAGTCAACGTTCACCATGTACAATGGCCAAACAGACCCTGTGGAGCACATTAGCCACTTCAATCAAAGAATGGTTATGCACTCCAAGAATGAAATCTTGATACGTAAGGTGTTCCTTTCCAGCTTAGGGCCTATGGCGATGAGGTGGTTTGATGGTTTAGGTGCAGGTTCCATTAATTCCTTTAAAGAACTCACCTAGGCATTTGGATCCTATTTTATCACATGCAGTAAGGTTACTCAACCTTTGGATTCCTTGTTGTCCCTGTCCATGAGGAAGGGAGAGACCTTGAAAATGTATTCGGACAGATACTTGGAGATGTTCAATGAAATAGATGGTGACTTTCATGACGTGGCCATTAGGACTTTTAAGGTTGGCCTACGTACCAAGCATGGCTTAAGGAAATCTTTGACTAAGAAACTTGTTACCAATGTAAGCCAACTCATGGATCAGATTGATAAGTATAAAAGGGTTGAGGAGGACTAACAGCAAGGCAAGGGAAAGGGTAAGGTTATCCCTCAAGAGAGGAGGGATTTCAGGTCAGACCGCTACAATAATAACAGGCCCCAGAGAGATTTTGCTGGGCAATCTGGGCCTACAACTCCTCAAGTGGTAAACACTGTGTTCCGAAAACTGATGCATCAAGTTTTGGAGAAGATCAAGAACAAGCCATACTTTAAATGGCCGAACAAGAAAAGTGAAGACCCCTTGAGGTGCAATCAAAGCCTTCATTGTCAATACTACCAAGAGCGGTGGCATACCACTGAAGATTGCAAAACTCTGTGGAACCATCTGGAGTAACTGATTAAGGAGGAAAGGTTACAATAGTTTTTATATCAACCCAACGGGCAAGGAAGTCAAGTGAGGTTAAGGGATCAAAGGAGTGCTTCTTCAAAGCCCCTGTTGGGCATAATCAATGTCATCTTTGCTACACCAAGGAGAACTGGTTCTCAGCCTTTAGGGTAATGTCTATAGCTCAGATAGCAGTCGAGGACTCTAATTCTGAGCCGAAGAGGGCTAGAGTGGAGATCCAACTGGTTTTGAGTTTTTTGGAAGAGGATAAGATGGGAACCATCCAGCCACACGATGATACTTTGGTAGTCACCCTTAGAATAAAGGGGTATGATGTGAAAAAGGTGATGGTAGACCAGGGCAATGGTGCAGAGATTATGAACCCTGACTTGTACATAGGGCTAAACTTAAAGCCTGAGAACATGATGGCTTATGATTCACCTTTGGTAAGTTTTGATGGAAAAGTTGTCATTCCAAAGGGTCAGATTAGACTGCCCGTGTAGGCGAGTTCAGAAATGGTTGAAGTGGACTTCATTTTAGTAGACGCATTCTCTCCCTACATGGCCATTGTAGCCAGACCCTAGCTTCATACTTCAGGGGTCATTTCTTCAACTCTATATTAGAAAGTGGAGTATCCGTCAGGGGCTCGGATTGAGGAGCTGGTAGGGAGTTAGTCCATGGCTAGGTAGTGCCTCGTGTTTACAATTCTGCATTAGCATGTAGCTGAGTCCTCGGTCTCTATTGAGGGGGGCTTATAGCAGTCTAAGTCTCCGGTGTTACCTATGGATGGGCCAGCCGAGGATGTGAAATGTGAGGATTTAGAGAAATTTGCCATAGATGATGACCTAGAGAAGTTTTTTCAGGTTGGGGCTCAGCTACTGCCTTAGGAAAAGGAAGAGTTGGTATAGTTTCTCAAGAGGAACATTGATGTGTTCGCTTAGAACGCCTACGAAGCTCCGGGGTTGGATCCAAGCTTTATCTGCCATCATTTGAATGTCAATCCATCTATCATCTCCAGAAAGCAACCACCTCGAAGCTCATCCAAGGATCATTCTAAAGCTGTCAAAGACGAGATAATGAAACTTAAGCAAACTGAGGCTATTAAAGAAGTATTCTACCCTGAATGGTTAGCCAATATTGTGGTTATGAAGAAGAAAAATGGAAAGTGGCGGGTATGTGTGGACTTCACAGATCTGAACAAGGCCTGCCCAAAAGACCCTTTCTCCATGCCTCAGATAGACCAGCTAGTGGATGCCACCGTAGGTCATCCTCGGATAAGCTTTTTAGACGCTTTTCAAGGCTACCACCAAATACCTTTGGCTTTGGGCGATCAAGAGAGAACAGCCTTTGTTACTCCTATCGAAAATTACCAATATAAGGTGATGCCTTTTGGTATGAAGAATGTAGGAGCTACCTACTAAAAGATGATGACCAGGATGTTTGAGTCGCAGTTAAGGAAAGACATTGAGATCTATATAGATGACATGGTGGTCAAGAGCAAGTTGAAATCTGAGCACGTTAATGACCTCGAGAATATTTTTGAGATCTTGAGGAGGTACAAGCTACGACTTAATGCTTCCAAGTGTTTTTTTGGTGTCAGATCAAGGAAATTCTTGGGGTACATGGTTACACACCGTGGAATTGAAGTCAACCCTGACCAAATTAACGCAATTAACAATTTACAACCACCTCGAAATCCCAAAGGGGTCCAGAAATTAATAGGGATGACTGCTGCTCTAAACCGATTCATCTCTCAGTCAGCAGACAAGTGTAGGCCTTTTTTTTCAGTTGTTGAACAAGTGGAAGGGATTTGAATGGATCGAGGAGTGTGTCTTAACCTTCTAGCAGTTAAAAGAGTATCTTTCTCGGCCACCTATCATGTTCAGACCCGAGGTGGATGAGGTTTTATTTGCCTACATTGCAGTGGCCTCCCACGTGATGAGCTTGGTGCTGATATAGGTTGATAGTGGTGTACAGAAACCAGTTTATTATGTGAGCAAGTTACTACATAAGGCTGAGGTCCGTTACCTACCGCTAGAGAAGGCCATTTTGGTAGTGGTACATGCTACATGTAAGCTCCCTCACTACTTCCAATCACACAAAGTGGTTGTCTTAACCCAGCTCCCTCTTAGATCTCTACTTCGAAGTGCTAACTAAACATGGAGAATTGCAAAGTAAGGTACGATCCTAAGTGCTTTTGATATCAAGTACATGTCTCGCACCTCTATTAAGGGTCAGATCCTCGCCGACTTGGTGGCTAAGTTTGCTGAAACCCCATTGAAAGAGAGGGTAGAGGAGTAGGACATGGATGAAAAATCAGTTGGCGTAATCTTCATACAAGAACATTTGTCCTGGAAGGTCTACGTTGATGGTGCAGCGAACCACAGGGAATCTGGAGTGTGGCTAGTTCTGATATCTCCACAAAGGATCACGATTAAGAAATCATTGAGATTGGACTTCTCGATCACAAATAATGAGGCTGAGTATGAAGCTTTGTTAGTAGGAATGACCATGGTTCGAAATATGGGTAGAAAAATAGTGGAAATCTTCTCTAATTCAAGGCCGGTGGTAGGCCAAGTCCAAGGAGAGTTGGAAGCCAGAGATCCCAGAATGCAGGAATATTTGAGCCAGGTTAGACACTTACAGTCCGAACTTGAGTCTGTCCCTAGAAGTAGAAATACACATGCGAACTCTCATACCACACTGGCAACCTCCTCGGCATAAAGTTTACCTCGAGTGATCCTTGTAGAGGACTTATGTAAACCTACTGAGGTAAAAAGAAATGTGGTTCATGTTCATCAAATAAGGGTGTGTCCTAGATGGATGGACTCTATTGTACTATTCCTTAAGAAAGATATCTTGCCTGAGAATAAGTCCGAGGCTAATAAGGTACGAAGGAAGGCTCCTTGGTTTTGGCTGTTTGAGAATAAAAAATTGTATAAGAAATCCTTTTCTAGCCCATATCTACTATGTATATATCTTGAAGCAGTTGAGCTACTCCTAGAAAAATTACATGAAGGGATTTGTGGAAGCCATACAAGGGGCAGATCTTTGTCCCACAGAGCCCTCACTCAAGGATATTGGTGGCTAAACATGTAGAGAGAAGCACAAGAGTATGTGAAGAAGTGCGATCAATGCTAGAGATTTGCCCTAAACATTCACCAACCTGGAGGAGTCCTTAATCCTTTATCCAGTCCTTGACCGTTTACTCAATGGAGCTTGGATATTGTAAGGCGTTTCCCTAAGGCAGCAGGGAATAAAAGGTATTTGTTGGTCGGTACGAATTACTTCACCAAGCAGGTTGAAGCTGAACCATTGGCAAATATCAGGGACGTGGATGCCAAAAGATTTGTTTAGAAAAATATTGTCACTCAGTTTAGAATCCTTCATACACTCATCTCGGACAATGGACTTCAGTTTAATAGTAAAGCATTTAAGAAGTATTGCTGTGACCTAGGCATAACAAATAAATATTCCATCCCGGCATATCCACAGGGGAATGAACAGGCTGAAGTTGTCAATAAGGTCATAGTGAGTGGGCTTAAAAAAAGACTGGACAATACAAAGGAAAAATGAGTGGAAGAGTTGCCACACGTCCTTTGGACATACCAGACTACACCTCGTAGGTCCACTAGGAGATGCCATTTTCAATGACTTATGAGGCTGAGGCTGTCATTCCTCTGGAAACTAGATTCCCCATGTTGAGAACGAGTTCCTTCACTCTAAGCAGCAATAATGGGCTATTAGAGAAGAGCTTAGACTCAATTGAAGAACGAAGAGAAAATGTCTTGGTCTAATTGGCCTACTATCAACACAAGCTCAAGCAAGGGTATGATTCCAACGTAAAGCTAAGACCACTAGCACTTGGAGACTTGGTCTTAAGAAAGGTTTTAGGAACTACAAAGAATCCAGCATAGGGAAAATTGGGACCTAGTTGGGAAAGGCCATATTGTATAACATCAGTGGCTGGAATAGGTGCATATTATTTGGAAGATCTAGAGGAAAAAGCTGTACCACGCCCCTGGAATGTAAATAACCCAAGAATGAATTATTATTAATGAAAGCTCTCTTCACCATATTTAGGTTTATTATATTATGTGTCATGCATTCTACTATTTATCTAAGTATCAAACAGAATCTTGGTTATGCCTGACTCCTCGAACCACATACCTTGGGTAAATTGATATCTTGTAATCATTGTTCTAAGTATTAAATAGAACCTTAGCTATGTCTGGCTCCTCGGACCATATGCTTTGGGTAAATTAATACTCCTTAACATCTATCCAAGTATCAAACAGAACCTTGGTTATGCCTGACTCCTTGGACCATATGCCTTGGGTAAATTGATATCTTGTAATCATTATCCTAAGTATTAAACAGAACCTTAGCTATGCCTGACTCATCGAACCATATGTTTTGAGTAAACTAATACTCCCTAACATCTATCCAAGTATCAAACAGAACCTTGGTTATGCCTGACTTCTCGAACCACATACCTTGGGTAAATTGATATCCTGTAATCATTGTCCTAAGTATTAAACAGAACCTTAGCTTTGCTTGGTTCTTCGAACCACATGCTTTGGGTAAATTAATACTCTCTCACATTTATCCAAGTATCAAACAAAACCTTGGTTATGCCTGGCTCCTTGGACCACATACATTGGGTAAATTGATATCTTGTAATCATTGTTCTAAGTATTAAACAGAACCTTAGCTATGTCTGGCTCCTCGGACCACATGGTTTGGGTAAATTAATACTCCCTGACATCTATCCAAGTATTAAACAAAACCTTAATTATGCCTGCCTCCTCGGACTACATACCTTGGGTAAATTGATATATTATAATAATTGTTTTAAATATTAAACAGAACCTTAGCTATGTCTGGCTCCTCAGACCACCTGCTTTGGGTAAATTAATACCCCTTGACATCTATCCAAGTGTCAAATAGAATCTTAGTTATGCCTAGCTCTTCGAACCACATACCTTGGGTAAATTGATATGGTAAGTCATCTATTTCAGTATTAAACAGAACTTTAGCCATGTCTGGCTTCTCGGACCACATACTTTGGGTAAATTAATATTTCCTATCATTTTGTCAAGTGTCAGGGCAAAGCCTTAACTATCTCATACTTTTTGGACTACATATTTAAGGCTCAAATGAATGCACATGAGCACCACTTAAAGCATTTGCAAGTATACCTGCATTTATTTAAGAATTGATTATCTCTCTGGTCCTTTAAACTTACTAATTGATGTGCATGAAATATATACAATAAAGTACTCACATATCAACATATTTAGCCTTACTTCTATGTTATTTTATGACTGATTATATAATATCTTTATGTTGTAGGTAACAAAGGCTTTACAAGCAAAGTGGGGCTAAGCCAATTGAATCAAACCAACTTACATCCAGCCAGGCATGAATTCAAGAGAAGACCAACCCAATTAAATTTAAGTCCAACTGAAATAAGGAATCAAAGGAAATTTGCACCAAATCCAAGCCAATTCGGATTAAGATTCTAGCCTGCACATCAGTTAATATTTTTAGCATAACTTTTGGCTCAGATGTCCAATCGAGATGATTCAAGTTGGGATGGAAAGTTAACTTAAAGAGCTACAACTTTGTAGTTTACCAAAAGGCCGAATTCTGATGTTAAATGGGCCAAAATAGTCGGTTAAGTAAAGCATGAAAATCTGGGATTTTCTCAAAACGGGAATTCAATTTGTAATAGAATTCCTTAACCTATTTAAAGGCTCTTTAAGGTAAATTTCAAGGGGAGGCTAGTGCTAGGGCTGAGAGCTGAACATAGAGAGTGCGACCACTTCTCTGGTTTTCTTCCATGATAGTTAGTTTTATTTTATTTATCTAGTTTAATGTTTAGTATTTTACTTTTGTGCTTTCTTTCAATTATTATGAGTAGCTAAATTTATAATTACAGTTGAGGATGAAACCTTGTTAAGGATTATCAGTAATATTTATGTGATTTGATTTTTCCCACAATAGTTGTTCTTTAATGATTTAAATTGTTCGTGCTTCATATCAATTGACTAAGATGAGATTCTAGATATGAGTTCAATCATGTTTTTCTCATGATTTATGATTTGTCTTAATTAATTGAATGCTTGGTTTATTAATTATTGATTATAAAATTGGATATTGCTTGTGATTTGTCTGTTAGTGGATACAATTTATGATTTGATTCTTAGAATTGGATATATCTTGTGATTTGTTTGGCTACGGATACAATTAATAATTTGGTTTTATACTTAAGAAGCGAAGAAGAACATGCTTTAGATATTTAAATAGAAGTTTTAATGATAATATTTTCCATAATAGCAAGATTGATTTCTAGATTATCCTGTAGTGGTTGGGAAAAAATTATGATCATAAATATATGCTGATATGACCTATAAGGCGGGTTCCAAAACCTTAATTCCTTTTTCTAGATTGTTTACATCTCTTTACTGTTTTATATTATATCTTTGCTTAGTTTAATTATTTTGTTAGTATATTTAATTTCAAAACATCCAATTTTTATTAAACTAGATTAGGATTAATTTGGTTAATATTTGATTTAATTTTCCTACGTTTATTCAAGTCCCTGTGGGTTCGACCTTGTTCTTGTCAAACTATACTTCGGTAAGGTTCGTACACTTGCGAGTACTTTAAAATTTCACAACACTAATGAGTAGGGGACAGAATAGGTCTAAACCTGTATGTAAACTACATTACTGTGTATGTTCTCGAAGTTAAATTCATACTTTGCTGAGATAGAGGACTTGGTAAGTTGGACATGTTTTGCTACTGATCATGTAATATGTGAGAATTATGCTGCCACTTGTGCAAATTGGTAATTCAAGATATACCTCATTATTACATTTTTTTCTCAAGTGTTGAAGTAAGCAAAGGTTAAGTTTGGATCAGTATTAACATCAAAATCATAAGGGAAAGATTTGCAATTTTCATTAATATTGAGCCTCTAAAAAAGGCAAGTAGATTACAAAAGCTTGACATAATTTCAGAGATTGGAAACAAAAAGGGGGGGGGGGGGGGGGGAGGGGGGGGGGGGAAGACAACCTATTGCTTCATTTTTATTACAAGTTTATCTTTTGGATTCTTAAGAAACTAGGTAGATGCTACCGTGGTGGACACTTGGGCCTTACCTTTGGGATCCTCCTTTGAGGGTATGGGAAGAGTGGCCAGCACCAGCTCCATGCTTTGAAAAGCTTCTTTTTCCTTTGAGAGGTCTTTTAGGGCAACTAGAGGTAGGGCAGCACCTTGGACTACTTCTTTATTAATATCCCTTAACTTTGTAGTGTCCTCGGCCTGCTCTGCCTCCTTGGAAGAAATGTTGGCTATAGAAGGAGCCTTGGATGGGCTACCTTAACCTTCACCTGCCTTCGAGGACACTAGGTCGGCCTTAGAGCCAGAGGAGCCTGAGGTGCATATGGCTGGGGGGTAATACACATTTTTTGCCCCTCCTAAAAGCAGAAGAGGCCTCAACCCTAGCCTGGTTGAGGGCCTCATCCCACTAGCAGCATTAGTGTTTGCACACCCTCGTGACCTCAACCTTTAAGGTTTCCTTGGTCTCGGCCACTCCTATGTCATAGCCATTTTGCTCGGCTTGTCTTAGGCTTTCTTTGTCTCCTCCACCTTCTTCTTGAGGGTAACAATTTGTTCTTTGGAGGCGACCAACTGTTCCTCGGCCTGACGGAGGAGTATCCTTTGACCTTCAACTTACCTTTCCACCACCTCCAAAGCAGACTCGGCGCTCTTCTTAGCATGGTCGGCCTCTACTAGCTTGGCTGTGAGGTCTTAAGACTTCTTTTCCACTAACTCAAAAGCCTTCACGGTGGCGATGCACCTACCCTCCTCATTCTTGGCTAGCCTGTGAGAGCTGATAACTATCTCTTCGGCTTTGTGGGCAACCTGGACAACCTAAAAAAAAAAAAAGACAACAAACAAACGACGTTGAGAAGACATGTGAGTTAAAAACGTCAAAGATGAGTATAGGTACAAGAAAAATTAATGCTATGAAAGTAAAAATGACAAAAGTTATTAATAGGATTACCTAGGCCAAGTCCCTCTTCAGACTGAGGAACACTTCATGTTTCCTCATAGTCCTTAGATCAGACATATCTGCAGGTAACAGCAAGGCTTGCTCCAGTGCATCAGCAACATAACCCACCTTCTCCGGATGGGAATTCCTGATGGATGCATTAGAGAGAAAGGAGGCTCCATCTAGAACAAGGGGAGGTGCCTAAGCGAGAACCCCAACCTAGGTTTCAGCTCTTTTATCCACCAGGTTTTGGGTTGTCCTGGCATGTTTTGCCCCCTTTTGGGGCTCGACATCCTTAGGAAGAGGACCCTTGCCTCCCTCCCTAAAGTCTTGGTTTCTTTGATCCCTTTTCCTCTTATCATCAGCACGATCAACTCAGAGAGGTTGAGTGGGAGGGGGAGGAGGGAGTTTAGCTTGGGCATTCTTCTTGGGTGCCTTGCTCCCTAAGGTAGACTCCATTACGTCCAAAAGACCAGTCCTCGGCTTTTGTTGTATTCCCATGTCATCTAGAATAGGGGAGGCCTCTTGTACTTGGCTTTGGACCAGAAATAAGGAAACCTAGCTTAGCTGCACTTATTCAATGAAGATGCAAGTCCCATACCTTAATAACACACTTCGCCACCTGGAAGGTCTTGGATATAAGGGTGTAGCCAAGGATGATGTGTGCTACCCTAAGTTGGTTGTCCGAGTGTACAAACACCTTAGCCTTCAAGATCTTGTCCAAACTTGACTCATTCACAAGATTGAAGTTAGGCACAGTAGCGTTTTTATCTGCAAAATCATTAAGAAAAAAAATATCATCAGCAAGAAATAACGCGAATTAAAGAGAAATTTAAGTACAAATACATCACCTAAACCTAGGACCCCACTTGGTGTCCCCTCTCTCGTCGAGCAAGGGAGGCCGTCATGCTACTCCTCGGACAAGATCAAAAAGTCTTTGTTTAAGCCCTTGTTTGAATTGGGGAGGCATTGAATAAGTCTAACCTCAGACTACCTAGATTTTAGGTAATATCCCTGCCCCTTTCGGTAGGGAAGGTTGTACACCCAGTCGACGTTGTGGTGGGTCAACCCTAAAATTCTAAACATATTTAGGGCACGCTAGGTGGGAGCCAACCTATGAGCCATAATGTAGTCCCTAGTGACTCTACCCATAGAAATTCTCATCCTTCCTTCTATAAAGGCAATCATCGAGATCACTACCTCTCCCTCTTGCCTATCTTCGTGCCACTGCCCCTCTTTACAGTACCTAATACCTACTCCTAGAGGGATCCTATACAGAGCTTTAAAGTTTTCTATTCCCCCCTCAGAGTCTACCAAACTTTTGAATCTACCCATTCCTAAGGGAGAATTGGACGCACTAAGAAGATAATGAAAAGGAAGAAGAGCCGAGGAGGAAAGGACATTAAGAAAAGAAAAGTGTGTGGAAAAATAAAGTGAAAAGGATTTATGAAAACTTACAGAAAAAAGAAGAGTATCCTCGGACGGGATTTTGGTATTTGTAAAAGCACAAGTGAGTTGGGAAGGTTGGCAAGTTCAGTGTATGTGCGCTAGAGCTAAGTGAATGCTAAAGTAAGGTGAGTGATTGATTTGAGTGATATTTATATCAAAGAGAAAGCTACAGAGCGTGAAAGTTCCCACCCAAGTCCCAGCAGAATCCTCAGCCGTTGGATCTGCATCGTACCATAGAACGTGGGGGATTGGGAGCCGTAAAAATTTAATGAAGAACGCATCTCGTATACGGAAATGTCAAGAGCGTGTCTTGGGCAGTTAAAAAGGCATCTACACAAGCAGAGGTGATGTGTGATGAGCACGAATTGGCTAAGGTGCTGTAGAAATCCTCCTTTCTTGCCGAAGAGCTAGAAAGAAGAATCTCGAGGGGCTATTGTAGGGGTATTGGGCCTAGGAGCTCATTTTCTATGTATATATTGGGCCTAGGGCCCAAGCCGAGGACTAGGGTAGTTTGAGGATGAGTAAACATTGCCAAGAGAGTTTGTGTTAATGGAAAAAGAAGTTGGTTTTAGTTATAATGGTTCAAGAGGGTGGTCTGAGAATGAATGCCTCATTGGCTAACCATAGTCGAGGTCTGAATAGGTAGTCTACCACCTTGGGGAACATTCTAGGAAATTCTGTTGGTACGGATGAGCATCATAGAGATATATGACAGGGGGGGAGTCCTAGAATATCTAAGGAGAAAATTGCTATCATTGCATTAAATGCTCTGCAGCTAACTCTCTGGCCACATTAATGTGGAAGTGATCCCTGAATAGTGGTTTTCAGCCTTACAGTTACTACACCAAGACTTCAAGAAGATGCTGATGAGACAAATATCAACACCAACCATCTGGTCTGCATGTGGAGGGTAGAGATGAAAGGGGACGGTAGTTTAAAGGAAGAAAAGGGCAGTGAGAGAGAAGGGTCGAGAAATTAAGAAAAAAAGACTACAGCAATCACAAATTGCATTTATAACCTAACTTGAGATAAATATATAAGAACTAATCTCCTCGGACTATGCCGAGGACAATTTTCTTTAGTACAAGCTTGTCTATTTTCATTCTCTAGTGATCTGAATCCATTTTAGTGGCTGTCTGATTCATTAAAGTCCAGTTTTTCCAACCCACTCTCTACAAATTCATTGTTTTGGGCTTTTTGGGCCTAAGTCCATCCACCTTTTAGGCTAGGGACTCAAATCTGGTCCTTAGAGTAACCATGTAACAAGTGCATGATTAATTGGTTTGTCTATTTCCTTGTAGTTCTTAATGCAAGGGAAAGTTGGTGGCTATGCATCAATCTTTGAGAAGTACTAGGAGAAGGCAGAATCCTTTATGGAGTACATCAAGTTGTTTTGCATTGAAATAGAATAATATTAAGATTAGGAATTTGATCATGCATGGTTCTTGTACTGATTCATTTCTCTTCTTCTTCTTCCTTTTTTTTTTTTCTCCTTTATCTAGTTAAAATACTAAGTTCCTTTATGTTAATATGAAAATGTCTACATAAACTTCAAGAACAATGAATTTAGTAATTTGGAATGCTAATTGAATTTTGTTTTGATATTTGTGTTTTGGTATAATATAGATTTTTTAATATGTGGTTCTTTAAAGTTTATGTGCATGGCTATAGGTTTTTATTTATTTATTTTTTAAAAAGAGAAAAACTTTATTTTGAAGGTTGGGAGACCCTCAAAAAAAGGTTATTGTTCTTTTATTCCTTTTAAATTTTTCAAAGGTTGTCAATCCTTGATAAAGATAAAATATTTGTTTCGAGGGTCATGTAGGCTATTGAAATTTCGGTTTCAAGGGTCACAAAAGTCTTAGAAATTTTCATTTCGAGAGAATTTATTTCAAAGGTAATCAAGGGAGGGAATTTGCTTCAAAGATTATCAAGGATTGGTTAAACCCTCAAAGTAATATCTTTTGAGGGCTTTTAATACTTTTTTCGAGGGTTTTGACCCTCAGAAAAAAAATTAACTTTGTTGTAGATCCAAAGACATCACAGACAGAAATAGAGTTGCCAAGTGCCAACACGAAGGCTTTCACCTCAGCAATGACCTTAGCCTTGGTCCACATGGCGTGCAACCATTAAACGTCGAACAGCCATTGCCAAGGACCAATGAGAGTCCTACATTATTTTTTACACTATTTTTTACACTCACCGGACACACAGTCCTACGTCAAAGATTTTACAAATCTGTAGGATTCTCCTCTGGAGGCCATATGCCTTGACTAAACACTTCGAAAAACAAGGGAGTAGGGCCACCTTGCTCTTTCCTTTATGGTTCTCTTCACGAAGCAATTAAAGAAGCTGAAAGTAGCTGCAATCCAAACTGTCTGGGATGCAAACTCACATGATATCACTCCGATTGTTGTCCCTTATTACCAGGAAACGGAGATAGAGGGTGTAAGAAGATTACGAAGAAGATTATGAAAACTGGTTAATAACATATAAAAGATCACATGAAAATATGGGATAGAACGTAGCACAAGATACAACAAGCTAAGATATATTATTAGGTTCAATAGCTTTTTTATATTAGACATAAGAGACACTGAGGAACATCTTACAAGGACTTACAAGGACTTTCTTTTCTTTCTTCACTCTTCCCTTTTCAAATACATCAGAGACCTATTTATAGGCAAAATCTTACAAGACTAATTTACATTCAGAGTCTAATGAGCTTCCAGAGAGCACGGTAGGGGTTGTCTTCGAGTTGACAATTGTCTAGGGAGGCAGAGGTCTTAGCTGACCAATGTTGGGGCTGATCAACAGGTGTCCATACATGTAGGGGGCTTGGCTTCATGGTTATACTTATCTAGATACGCTTCTGAAAAGTAGATATTTGGAGATAAGGGTGCTACGTTTCTATATATATATATATATAGGGAAGTGGAAAAGGGAAGAGAAATTTACTCCATATAATGAGGATCACTTGTGGTAATATATATATATATATATGATTTTAGCTCTATTAGGATTGTTATTTATTATTAGGTTAAAATACTAATTAGTGTGTCTTCAAAAAAAAAAAAAAAAGATGCTAATTAGTTTTGGTGCAAAGTGATTCAAGTCCAAATTTCTTATTCAATAACAAAGACTTTTATAATTTCAATTAATTAGAATCCATGTGCACACGCGTGTATATATATATATATATATATGCTAACCCAATAACCCAGTACTCGAGTAAAATAAGTTGGAGCGGTCTCAAAAAATCAAGAATAATTTTAGAGACACACTTAATTGCACATTCAATTTCATAATTTATTAATTTGTATAATTGTGAGTGGTCTATAATTTATGCCAACTATTGATTGGTGCAACCCATCATTTTTTTTTTACTACTCATAATCACACAAGTCAATAAACTGTAAAATTTAATGTGGAAATGATTGTGTCTGAACTATTGTCTAGATAAGTGCAGTAGTCATGAGGTATTTACAATTGCTATGCAATTGCCGATTCTAAGGTATATTTATGCCGCGGGAGAGACATTTCTGTATTGGTATGGAACTCAGCCGAGATGGCCAAACAGATACTATTAAAAAAGTTTGACTTCTACGTTAAACCATCGCTGAGGCCTTCACTTCAAACACTAGCAGGGAACAAAGGGTTATTCTTAACTCTTAAGCACTGGCTTGGACTGGGTTAAGCACAAAAGGATTATCAATCCCGCCTTCTCACCAGACAAGCTCAAGGTAAGAAACCCAGCCCCTTTTCACTTTTTATTTGCTCATAATTTATCTATGTTTAAAATATTATAATAGGGAAGTAGAAGCTCTATCTTTGTTTAAATTAAATTTGATTATGATTGCGTTCTAATTTTGTCCCAAAGTATTATTTTAACTAGTGCATAACAATTTTTTTTTATAAAGCAAGGGTGGGAGGCGTCTCTCCCCGACGTGAGATTGAACAAATTCGTGAGGATGACATCGGCTCCTCTGCCCATTCCCAAAGCAAACAATACTTGATTAGGAAAAGATTCGTTCCTCCCACATAATAATAACTCAATTTTCATAAATTCATTATGTTGCAGTAACAAAAATTATGATGAGAATTAAAAATTAAGTATATAAATACGTTAAAGAACAACTTTTTCCCCCTTACTAAAATGAAGCAATCAAGAATGAACGGTTTGTATGCCCCAGCCAATGATATAATCTTACATGGTTTTTTCAAGTGTTGATAAAAATAAAAAACCATATATAGATCGTAACTTGATTGTAAACAACATCAGAATAATTGGGCACCCATAATTTCAATGCATGGTATAGTTATAGTAAGATTTTATGAAAACAATATACACATACATATAATTTTATAAAATCATTCAATTACTCAACAACGTGATTATTTATAAAATCATCGATGTGAATAATTTAAACAAATCACATAACTAATTAAAAAATTCATGTGACTAAGACATAGTGTTCTAGAAAAAAAAATTTCAAATTGGTTCGATGGTAAAAATTTCTACATATACAGTGTTAGGCTTGTTAGAATTATGGTTAAGTGATTAAACTTACCATTTCCTATTAGTTTGAATTTTTGGAACAATCGATAATTTAACATGGTATCATAGCCAACCATCACCCCGATTAATCGAGCATAGCTTATTGAGTATAGGATCAAATGAATTGCAGCTTTGCGATCAAATCTTGGAAGGGGTGACTTAGAAGCTGATTAAAATTACTGATAGATGAGTAGAGCCACCAAAAAAGTGAAAGGTCTACCATTGGGTCAATGTTGTTAAAGTGAGTCGTTATAGACGTCCACTGCGGAGCATGATAGTATGTTATGATTCTAATGTCCCACATGAATTAATTGTAAGTTTAACCATGTGTTTATAAGCTCTTGGGCAGCCTCCCCTTACAAACCGATTTTCAAGGGTGAGTTCTACCTTTGAGTTTCTAACATTTGGTATCAGAGTAGGAGATCTTGAGTTCGATCCCTGTCTTCACTCTACCTCTCATTTATAATGTTAAATTCCCACTTGTTGGGTCCGCACTTATTAATGAGAAGTTTAGGCCCACAAGTGAGGGGGTGTGTTAGAATTATGGTTAAGTGATTAAATTCACATTTTCTACCTCCCATTTAAAATGTTAAATTCTCACTTGTTGGGCCCCCACTTATTAAGGAGAAGTTTAAGCCCACAAGTGAGGAGACGTGTTAGAATTATGGTTAAGTGATTAACTTCATAAGTAAGGGCCCAACAAGTGGGAATTTAACATTTTAAACTCACATTTCCTACCTCCCATTTAAAATGTTAAATTCCCACTTGTTGGGCCTTCACTTATTAAGGAAAGTTTAGGCTCACAAGTGAGGGAAAGTGTTAGAATTATGGTTAAGTGATTAAGGCTCTGTTTGGTTTAGAGCAAACTCAAACTCAGTTCTCAGTTCTCAGTTTTCAGTTTTCAGTTCTCAAACTCAAAACTCAAAACTCAATTCTCAATCTCAGTTTCACTCAAAAATGGCAAAACACATGTTTGGGTTGAGTTCTCAGTTACATATCTCTACTACTTTTCCCCAAACCCGTGGACCCCACCATTGTCACTACCCACTATTGCGTCTGTTGCTACCCGCGTCTCTCAATCTCAATCTTTCTATCTTCTCCCTCCCTTCAACCCACAGCCACTCACCAACGCCATCAACCACTACCAATCCACCACCACTAACCCAACCACTAGCCACCATTAACCACTACAAACCGATCCACCACCACAAACCCAGCAACCATCAATAAAACCCATTCATTAACAAAACCCAGTAACCATCAACAAAACCTATTTATCAATCATCGACAAAATCAAAACCTAGCTTCGGCGATCATGGTCTTGGTGTTTTGAGGCTCTCGCTTTGATGGTGGTGGCAGAACTAGGTTGAACCAGCACCGACGATCATAGTCTCGTGGTTTTCCTTTTCTGGGTCATTGGCTAGGCGGCAGAACTGGGCTGAACCGATCTCTGGTCTCTGGTCTCTAGTCTTGGCTCAATCCAATTTGCCGGCGTCCCTTTTCTTTTTTGGTCTTACTCTCTCTCTCTCTCTCTCTAGGTCAATGAGAAGAGAGAGCTCTAAGTAAAAGAAAAAAAAATTGAATAAGGAGAAGTGACAAAGAATGGATTGGAGAGAGAGACGTGATGGGATAAGTCATACATGTGGGCTCCACGAGGTCAAAATATTTACAGAAATGCCACTAAACTCAAACTTAATTTGAGGGGTGAAAACAGAAAACAGCATTTTACTGTTTTCTGTTTTCATGTTTTTCACTAAACCCAAATTGAGTTTGAGTGATGAAAACTGGGAGAGGAAGTAAAGCCAAACACTCCAGTATTCAGTGGGTCCCACACAATTCTCAATTTGAGTGATGAGAACTCAGTTTGAGTGATGAAAACAAGCTAATCCAAACGGGGCCTAAATTCACCATTTCCTACCTCCCATTTAAAATGTTAAATTCCTACTTGTTGGGCCCCCACTTATTAAGAAGAATTTTAGGCCCTACAAGTGAGGGGAAGTGTTAGAATTATGGTTAAATTATTAAATTCACCATTTCCTACCTCCCATTTAAAATGTTAAATTCCCACTTATTGGGCCTCTACTTATTAAGAAGAATTTTAGACCCCACAAGTGAGGGAGAGTGTTAGAATTATGGTTAAGTAATTAAGTTCACAATTTCCTAATAACTTAAGTTTTTGGTATAGAGCTCTCTCTAATGAGTGAGACGGCAACTAGATCAAGAGAAGAGGATGAAGAACTACAATGAAGCACCAAGAAGATTAAAGAAAATTGACCCCACACTAACACCCTCCCTAGCCCCTACAGGATGGGAATATGTCCTACAAAGAGAAGCTACTTGGAGAAATCCCTGGGGCCTTCAAGCAAGCTTTTAACTTTGAATTTAACATGGACAGCGAAGCAGAGTCAAATGATGAGTTGTCTAAGCTGTCACTCGGTGAGAAGTTGGTGAGATTCTCTGGCAACATGAAAACGAAGATTAAAGCCCTATGGGCGGCTGCGTTAATAGTGAAAGTGTTTGGAAAGACTGTGGGCTACCATTTCTTACATTATCGCATCCTAAGTCTTTGGAAACCAACAAGGAAGATGGATTGCATTGACCTGGGAAATGACTTTTTCCTTATTAAGTTCCAAATCAGGGAAGATCATGCAAAGGTCCTTAGAGAAGGCCTATGGTTAGTTGGAGGACATTACTTGTCCATCAGGTGCTGGGAACCTAACTTCAAACCTTCCACAGCAAACCTATCTTCCATGGCAGTCTAGATTTGACTCCCAGAACTTCCTATAGAGTATTACGAGCCTTCGGCATTAAGGGAGATTGGGGAAGCTATCGGACCAGTCCTTAGAATTGATGCCCACACGACGGCAGAATGTCGAGGAAGGTTTGCAAGGTTATGCGTCCAAGTCAATTTTAATGAGCCTATTATCAAGCTTCTAAAAATGGGGGGGATAGATCAGCCGGTCCAATATAAGGGGATTCATTCCTTGTGTTTCGCTTGTGGTCATGTGGGTCACAAGGTGGAGAGTTGCCATTACAAGATCAATACTCCGGCGAAAGAGGGAGAGAAGAAGGAAGCGGGAAAAGCTAGGAAGCACCAAGACAAAACTTTACAAAGGAAGCAGGAGATGCTTTTGAACCTTGGTCCTTGTTTTACGAAAAAGGCAACCCAATAGGAAAATGTTGAAAGACAAAGATCAACCTTCCCATTTCAGGCCTTATGACTAGAGCCTAAGAAACCAGTTTGTCTCTAGCCCCTACAGGCCTACTTTGAGCTCAAATAAAGCTGGTGAGGACAGCTTTGCGGGAAAATGAAGCCCATGCACAGCTCGAGTCGTAGTACAAGCCGGGTAGAATACTCTAAAGAGCCCATATTCTCGAGTAAGCCTACGTTTGGGTTGAAAATGTTAGGTGTGAAGGGCAGTGAGCCAGGCCCAAAGTCAAGTAAGACAAAAAAGAAGAACCGAGATGCTACTGGAAGAAAAGGCAACAACAAAAAGTTATTCCCTATATGGAAAGAAGTGGTAGCTAACCTGTTTGGTGCCATAACGGAGGGAGGTACAAATCCGATCTCTTTGAGCTCACCAGATTTTGTCATGATGGATTTCAGAGAGTTCAAAGCGGGAGGATACATGCCTTTCATGGCAAAAGCTTTGTGTTCGAGCCCCAATGGGGAGAGGTTGAACATGATGGGCAGTGGTGCCTAAACTAATTATATTGAGGATTCTATTATAAAGGCAGACGAAAGTGTGATAAGCATAGAGGTCACCCCAAACCCATGTACGATGCAGCGCCCTCTGACAAAGATCTTTAATCAACAAGCTTTCGATGGAAGACTAATTGCTTCCATTGAGATTGTTTCTACAAACATCTCAAATTGCCCCCTGAAGCGAATTGATCCATCTCTTCGATCAGGGCATATAGGTAAGGATGATGAGGAGATTCAAATAGGTGAAAGCTCCCCCATGATTAGATGGGGACCCCTAAAGTACCTACTGATGACATGCAATTTGATGAAGGAGGGGATGCTCCCAGCTCCTCCTAACTTGCTGGTATTTTCCTTCCTTATCATTGTAAATATGAATTTGCTTATTTGGAATTGTAGGGGCACTTTTAACCCCACCTTTTGTAGTAATGTTATTGATTTGGTTCACATTCACTCCCCTATAATTTTGATTCTAACTGAGACTAAAGCAAGCGGTGATAGGGCGAAAAGGACTGCTGATAGGTTTCCCTTTGATGGGGCAATATTTGCTAACACTATTGCGTTATCTGGAGGTTTATGGCTGCTCTAGGATAGCTCTCAAGTGGAAATAGCTGAGCTTTCATTGACGGAACAAGAAATTCATGCTATGGTCACTCTGAGCTACTCTAATTCTCTGTGGTTGTTGTCTGCAGTCTATGCCAGCTCGAGGCTCGTAGAAAGGAACCTACTTTGGGACAATTTGATGGCATTTTTTGATATCCATTCTCTTCCTTGGGTGATTATAGGGGACTTCAATAAGGTCCTTATGGGGGAGGATAAATATGGGGGTCGACTAGTGAACATCAGTAGAGCTCTTCAATTCCAAGATTGCCTTGGTACCTGTAGGATGATTGTTATTGGCTTCTCTAGGACCTGATTTACCTGGTCCAATCATCGACCTTTAACCCATCTCGTCCAAGAAAGACTTAACAAGGTTTTTGTCAATGCGGAGTGGAATGGTTTATTTCCTGATGCTTTGGTTCAACACCTTGAAAGGGCTTACTCCGACCGTTGTCATGTATTGTTATGTTTGGAAAAAAATCAAGATATTGGGCTCCTTCACCCGTTTCAATTTCAACCAATGTGGCTGTCCCACCTTGATTTCCCAGCCGTTATGAGAGAGGCATGGTCCAGCCCAACAACTCTCTATACTACCGCTTTGAATTTTGCAAATAAAGCTAAGGTCTGGAACAGGAATATCTTTGGGAACCATTTTCACCGAAAGAAGAGAGTGGCTAGACTCTGAGGAATTTATCCATTAATCCTAATGACTTCCTAGTGGATCTTGAGAAAGATTTGCAGGCGGAGTTTCATGAAGTCTCCAAGCTTGAGAAGGAGTTTTAGGCCATGAAATCCCGAATCACCTGGTTGGTCGAAGGGGATAGGAATACAGGGTTCTATCATACTTCAACCTTGGTCTGTCGAAGGGGAAACTGAATCTCTTGTATGAAAGATATAGCTGGAAATTGGATTCAGGGGGACAAAGAGATAGCAGAGTTTATTAGAAATGGGTATGATGAATTATTTTCTTCTAGTCACAGCCATGCTATTCGCTCCATCTGGAACCCGCATTTTTGGCATAATCACTGTTTTGATAGAGAAGCGAAAAAGCATACTCTTCCAATCTCTAATGAAGATATCGCTATTGGTTTTTGGTCTCTTAAGGCTTTCAAAGCTCTGGGTCCAGACGACCTTCATGCAGGATTTTTCCATTGTTTTTGGCTGCTGGTAAGTGACTCAGTGAGAGAGGAAGTGAAAAGTATTTTTTTCCTCAGGGAAAATCCCAGATTATCTAAATCAGACTATCATCACCTTTATCCCTAAATGCAAAAATCCTAAATCCTTCAACCATTATCGACCCATCAGCTTATGCAATATGATATATAAGATTGTCTCCAAAATTATTGTAGCTAGATTAAGACCTCTCCTCCCTGGCTTGGTATCTCCTCTTCAATCAGCATTTGTCCCCAGGTAGAAAGGAGTTGACATACCATTATAGTGCAAGAGATTATCCACTCCATGTCTCAGTAGAGGGGGAGAAGTGGGAGCATGGCAATTAAGATTGACTTGGAAAAAGCCTACAACTGTTTAGAGTGAAATTTTATCAGAGATATTTTAACCCTTTTTAGATTCCTTTGCCATTTGATCACTTTAATTATGAGCTGTGTTTCTTCGTCCTCCATATCCGTCCTTTTTAATGGACGTGCCTCGGAACCTTTCCTTTCGTCTAGAGGCATAAGGCAAGGGGACCCCCTTTCCCCATACATTTTCATCTTATGCATGGAAGTGTTAGGAGCTCTCATATTTGATAAATGCAATTCCAAGCTTTGGAACCCTATCAAGGCCTCTTGGAGTAGCCCGGCATTTTCTCATCTGTTCTCTGCAGATGACTTCGTATTGTTCGCAAGAGCTGATCACAAGAACTATGTGGTGATTAGAGAGGCACTAGACTCTTTTTGTAGCATTTCAGGCCAAAAGGTTAACCAAGATAAATCCTGAGTTTTCTTTTCCCCTAATTGCCTATTGAAGCCAAGATAGAGATATGTGATATCTTGGGGTTTCGTTCTACCCCATCTCTTGGGAAATATCTGGGGTTTCTGATCATACACTTAGCAATACCCTAAGATTTTGGATATACTATTGAAAGGGTACAAAGCAGATTAGCCGGGTGGAAAGCAAACTTGTTTTCTTTTGTGGGAAGACTCGTTTTAACTTAAGTTGTGACCACCACAATTCCCAATTATACCATGCAATGTGCAACCCTCCCTACTAAGATTCTAAATAGTGTTGACAGACTGAGCCAAAATTCCTTTGGGGATCCATAGAGAGCAAGACGAAAATTCACTTAGTGAGTTGGAAGAAAATTGCCAAACCCAAGAGAGATGGTGGTTTAGGTATCCAAGCTGCTAAGGCTAAGAATATTGCCAATCTAGTTAAGCTAAATTGGCGTCTCTAGTCTGAGTCATCCTCTTTATGGGTCAAATTGCTTACCCATAAGTACCGTACTCCTAGGAAGGCCTTTAGTCCTAGCCCCCATTAGCAGGACGTGTTCAACTACCTAGATAGCAATCTGCAAAGGTGAGGCTGTCTTCAAAAAAAGGCTCTAAATGGACTGTTGGGAAGGATAGCCAGCTGTCTCTCTAGAATGACAAATGGTTAGACAGTGGGCCCCTTAGGAGACTGATAGCGGGACCTCCAAACATGGGGGAATATGCCACTACCTTGAAGGAAGTGACTGGATTCTAGGGTTGGGATTGGCAAGGTTGCTCCTTCTCTTTCCTTGCGAGGCTGCTTTTGGAAATCAAGGCCACTCCCATAACCTTCTCTGTGCAAAACAGTGACCGCATCACTTGGTCATCATCCCCAAGAGGGAACTTCGATATGAAGGAAGCCTATAAATTAGCTATTATAGAGGTGGAAGGTATGTACAATGGTAACTTTAATGGGGATTGGATTTGGAAGGTGCCAACGATTCCAAAAGTTAAATGTTTTTTGTGGCAATGTCACCATAAAAGCATCCTGGTCCGCTCTATCCTCACAATTAGAGGGATGCACGTTACCCCGCTGTGCCTTTTTTGTGAGGAAGACCCTGAATCAATTGTGCATGTGCTTAGAGATTGTCTTGTTGCTCGGACCCTTTGGACCTCCCTGTCTCCCCCAATGCTTGATTTTATTTTCTTTGGTTTACAACATACTAAAACCTGCTCTCGGCTCAATTTTTATCTCCGAGCAGGTGGAAACCTTACGCCAAGTTTTTCTAAGGATAGAAACCTCCTCTTGGCTCAATTTTTATCGCTAAGCAAGAAGAAACCTTAAATTCTCCAAAAAAACAAAAACCTGTCCTTGGTTCAATTTCTATCTCTGAGCAGGTGTAAACCTTGCACCAAAATCATTCTAAGGATAGAAACCGGTCTCCAGTTCAATTCTCATCACCAGACAAGAGGAAACCTACTTTCAAAATTCATCTAAGTATAGAAGGATCAACGCATGTCAAATTTTGTTATTATCACCGATAAGCCAATCCTTTCTAGATACAAGTGATCCTGTCCAGGGTAATTCGGGTCACCATACATGGCCGGCAATTACCTGGCCTTCTGCAAGCAAAAAAGAAAGCAATTCCAATTTTCGTCTTATGATGAATCGGGATTAAACTACCCGGCCATTTAGAATACGTATATAAAACAATCAAAGAATATAACAGGAAAGATAATAGAAAACATTCATAAATGTAATTAAAGCCAACATATAAAAACTAAACCAATGTTTTGACACCATAACTCAGTAACTATAGAAAAGTTAAACTCGGGAAAGATAATTGTTCTGTCACCACAGCCCAGTGACATAGGCAAACTTGCTGAAAAGAAAAACTATTTAAACAAAAGAAAAGAAAAGTAGATAGAAGAAATCCAATTCGGCAATTAACTTGGGGATCTACTGGTTGAAAATGGGCAACGTCCTCAAGAGGCTGATAAGCTGCAAGAGGCAGTTGCAGCTAAACATTCCCACTAGGCTAGTCACCAGCATAGGGGTCACTGGTGGCTTCCAAGTCAACTGGCTTCACGTGGGAGTCAATTGCCTCCACCAACTCCTTCATGCTGGTGGTTTCTTCCTCATCAATTACTTCAGAGGTGTTCTGCACGGCAGTTGGAAGGTTCGGGAAAGGGATTTGATTGGGGTCCCTTAGAGGAGAGTCCTTGAGGACCCCTAAAGCTTGCAGGGTAGCCAACCACCCTTCCTCGAACTCGAGCTTCTGGGTTTGATGGACAACCAGCTCTGCAGAATTCTCAGCATCAGCAAAACCCTCGTTGTACCACTTGATTTCACAAGCTTCCAATGCTGTTTTCAAATCGGCTAACTCCTCTACTAGAGTGATGTTCAGACTCTAGGCTTCTGCCAACTTGAGCTCGATACCGCCCAGCTACACCTCCAGTTCTGCAGACTTGCCCTCTACTAGAGCCCTAGCCTTCTCAGCCGCAACTGCCTTTTTCTCCACAGTCTCAACAGCCTTCACTTTTTCTTTCGCTACAGCCTCGGCAATGTCCTTAAGGGCCTTTTCTCGCTCAACGTCTTCGGAAAGCTCCTTCAGCCTCCCATTGACGATATGAGTCAGTTGCACAGCCTGACCAAGAAATAATGAGGAGTATGAAAATGAAGAGAATATGCGTGTGTAAAAACAAATAGAAAACTAGGGGACAAGAGATTACCGCCACGATGTGCCATTGAAACCGCCTGCCTAGTGATTCGTCCATCCCGTCCTCAAAAGCGTGTATATCCTCAGGCAAAAGGAGGTCGTGCACCAAACTCTAGGCAACACAGCCCCCTTAGCCCTTATCCTTTACTCTTACACAGGCGGACACGGGAAGAGGTTTGCCATCAAGCCTGAAGGTAGGCTGCCATTTCGCTGCTGCCCGGAGGTAGATGCCATGTTCATCCTAGTTTAAACTGTTGGCTCCCGGATAAAGATACTCGCCGATGGTCTGGGAGGAGTTCTTGCGAGCGCGTTACCCGAGCTAGCATGTGTCTATTCAGCCATACGCTGCCTCTTCTGGGTATGGCCTGAAGGAAGGGTAGAAGGTGGTGGATCTCGACCTTGAGGTTCTTGCTGCTGCACGACTGGTCGTGTGCTAGGCACAAAATGACTAATCGTCATCGTCTTCCTTGTCACCATGTCGTGACCTTGATCAGATTCAGTTTCTAAAGAGTGAACTAATTCAATGGTTGCTTCCTCGGCTTCCTGAATAGGAGCCTCGAGTTTGACAAGGGCCTCAAGCTGAGTGGGGGCTTTAGGTTGAACCGACACGCGTGCTTCTTCTCGGCAGTGTTGAGACACACGTTCGGCCGACTCGTCGCGTATAGGTGCAAGTTCGTTCGAGCAGGTATACCACGGACCAATGTCACGAGCTTCCCCTACTGTAAATTTTAGGGGGAGGAAGTTCGCATGCCATACATCGATATAGGAAAGGAGGGGACTGTCAACTAACAAAGCTTGGTCGAACGCTTGCCAAGTGGAATACACAAGTTCAACACCGAGGATTAAATGGGACGCTCGGAGTTGTCCGTCCCAATAAACAAAAATTTCTAACCTAAGCATAAAATTTAGGTCCCGAACATGTACTACTCTAAGATCTAGCTTAAACCTTTTGCTCTCTTCACAGAAGCAACACAAAAACCGGTTAGTACTTGTTTGATCAAATCGAAATTAATAGAAGGCAGTTAAAAGAAAGTATGTTTAGTACCGACCAACATCACGCGGTGAGAACGCGCAAGGGAGCTCCTCGGCAAACCAGTTGCCGTTCACCCATACGAACTCTCCAGCCGAGTTCCTATTGGAGTCAGGTAGGCATGAAATGAGTCGTGCCCTCATGTCTCTTGTCTTTAAGTAATAATCTGACTTAATATTGCTGCACAAACTATACACGAAATTGATGTCATGGTAATCCAATCGCAACTCGAACAACTAGTTCAATCTACTGACATAACTCACCACTCGATAAAAGTTAGGCGGGAGTTGGTCAGGATACAAACCATAAAATCTAAGGGTACCTAGGATGAGGGGGTCTATGGGGAACCTAACCCCACCCTCAAGAATTGCCATCAAGGGAAAGAAAACTGTATTTACACCACTGCGCCTTTGGATGTCGATATCGCCCTCAGGACAGTAGGTAATATCAACATCCTCAGGGACGTTGTATGCAACCCTAAAGGTAGCCAAAGATGCTTCTGAAGAAAGAAGATGAGAAATGCCCATTATCTAAGCTAGGATTCCTAGAACTATGATTATGATAGAATAGAAAGAAATAAAACAAGAAGAAAGAAAGGAAAAGGGAACTTACTGTGGGCTCTAAGGAGGAAAAATGTTCTGGGCAGGAGGACGAACGCACGAAGAGAGTATGCTCGGCAAAGTAAAAGTTTGAAGGATGAGGAATGCAAAAGTGAAGGAGGGACTCAGGGATGCTTATTTATAGGAGCCAAAAGAGAAATAAATGGCATTGAATAATTGAGAGGCGAGAAACCCTACGAATCCCCATCTTAACTGCCACACGCGCGTCGCCTCTATTCACGAACCATCAGACAATGATGACGGCTAAAACAGCAGTCAAATGCAACGCACCTTTCGAAGGTGCATTGATGGGTTTCTTAGTTATCCAATATCTACCCGACGAGCTTCCCCGATAGTTACTGCCTGTTGGATTCCTTGATTCATCCCTGAGAGCCAAGCATGAATCAAGGGGGGGCTAATGTATGGCTCTAGGATATCCAGGCCCATTTGGGCCTTGAGCTCCAACCCAATAGTATGGCCCATACCAACCCTAGGACCAAGCCCCAGGCCACCTTAAAGGCCATTGGGCCAACGACCTTAATTAATGCGCACTATACTTAATCACCTGGATCACGCCCGGTGAATCCCTTACTGAGCATTGAGACATCTACTCGGGTCTACCCCTTCTCAGCCTCACGGCAGTGCCATGAGGAACATTGTTGTCAAGCAGTTCTGCTTAAGTGGGAACCAGTTCCAATGCCACTCTCACCACACCCCACTCCCAACTAAACACCCACTTAGCAGTAACAACATTGGACCTCCTCTTCCACTAACCATAAAAGTAATCATACTTCATCCACTAATTTCAGGCTATAAATTTGAGAAACTAAGAAAGGGAGAAGGTTGTTGAAAGGTTCTGGAGGAAGCTCAAAGTTGAAAGCAATAGAGTCATAAGAGTGAAAGAGAAGGAATACAAAGGTTGAAGAGATATTGTTGGGTCTCTAAGCTAGAATCATCCAAAGTAGGAAATCCAAAACCCACATTACAAATAGATTGTGAGCCCAAGAGAAGGTCAACCCGTTAATCTCATTTTGGGTGCACACAATTTCATTTCTTTCTCTCCTTCCAGATAAATTGTAAAAATATTTCTTTCAATCTATTATGTGTCCATTCAAAATGGTAATCAAGGCATTTAGTTCACTTCTACTTAGAAATTTTAATCATCTATTGTGTTAGACCTATCAGGGTTCAAACAACAATTAGGCTCAAACTATTGGTATTGTAGAGATGATTAGAACCATAACAATTGTGCATTCCTAGGAATGGCAACGGGTCGAGTTTGGGTCGGGTTTCTGGATATCCGGACCCGACCTGCGAGTCTTCCTCTAATACCCGAACCCGGCCCGTTTAATAAACGGATCTTTTTTTTAGCCCCAAACCTGACCCGTCAGGTATCCGCGGGCCCCGTCCAGCTCCTTTTGAGCCTATTCCAGAGCAGCCCAATCCAACCCAATCTTATTTAAAAATTAAAAAAAAATTAAAAAAAAAAAACCCAAATACAATCACAAACACAAATCAATCATCATTGTTATCAGTTAAATCCTCATTCCTCAAACTCCATTTATCATTTATGGAAGAAACAAAACTCCGATTTTTACATTTATGGACTGATTTTTACGTCAACACAACATTCACTCCGATTTTTACGTATTGAATTCTCAAACAAATTCCCAAAAACAATAACTATTGAAAGAAGAACAAAACCCCATTTATCATTTATGGACAGATTTTTACATATTAAATCCTCAAACAAATACCCAAAAACAAAAACTACTAAGAGAGGAAATGATTCAAATGAACCCAAAAAAAAATGAACCAAAAAAAAAAAAAAAAAACTTAGACCACTAAATCTCTCTCTAATCTAACAATCACGGCCTCCTTTGTGACAAAAACGGCAACCACCACGAGATTATCTCCAATCTAACAATCACAACCTCCTCTGTGACAAGAACGGCAACCATTCTCTCCGATCTAACAATCACAGCCTCCTCTATGACAAGAACGGCAACCACCATGAGATTCTACAAGTTCTCCTTTCAGAGACAAAACCAACAACGTTGTTCAACAAGTCACACGTGAGATGGAAGAAAATCCATGGAGAATTGAGGGTGAGATGTGATTTGCGACTTTGAGAGTCTTGGTAGAGTTGATTAAAGACTATGAGCCAATGAGAGAGGCGGCTGAGTTGAGAAAGGAAGGAGAGAAATGAGTTTTAGGTTAGGGTTGTGATATATATATATGTGTGTGTGTGTGTGTGTGTGTGTGTGTGTGTGTGTGTGTGCGTGTAGGTTTTTTTGTAATTTTATACATAAGCTAACTGGGTCGGGTCGGGTCGGGTCCGGGTCCGGGCCGGGTTTTTGTCAAAACCTGGACCCGTTTCAGGGTTTTTTTTTAAAACCCAAACCCGACCCTATTTTTTATCGGACCGGATAAAATTCGACCCATTATGGTCGGGTCAGGCCGGGTACCCGTGGGTCGCTTCGTCTCCTAAAGCAGTCATGTTAACTTTACATGTAGTTAGTTTCTTTAGCAAATGGATATGACTCAAACAATTGTGTTTGTTCCTAAAATTACAACTTTTCTAGGAATTTTTATTTTATGTAATTTTTACTTGTGTAACCACATTCACATGGGTCTGAGCATCAAAAGTGTGTAATAGTTCCATGTAATATCGGTTCCTTCAAGAAGGTATCTTCATGGAATGGCATAAGAGTGTTCATAAATAGACCCCAGGTCTTCAAGCTAATTCATCTTTGTCATCTCTCATTTGAAGAAAAACTGAATATATATGCTTTTAAGCCAGTTCCATATATTTTAACTGTTGAGGCGATAAAATTATTATAAAATTTTTGGAATTTTTATAATAGGGAATGAGACCATTTTCTAGTGGGCCTTAAGCTTAGACCTTGGGCGAACCCTAACATGATTTTTACCTTAACGAGGCTTTCATTTCCTTGGTACCATTTGTAATAAGTGAGATTTTTTGCATAATTCTTCCATAACCATTTAGTGAACCAGAATCTTGTGGTGGGTATAGGAAAAAGTTTAGCTTTAAACTAATTTGAGGTTATCTTCCTCCAACCTATTATATGACAAATGAAGAAATTGCTCATATAATTTTAATTACATAACATGTTTAATGAATCATATAACTTGTTTAAATAATACATATGGATAGTCATATAAATTGCCATATAGTTGCTTGAAAGAAATATTTTCAAACTGGTTTGAAGCTAAACTTTGTCAGTGTGGTGATATACCAGATATGCCAAAGTCCATAAGCCATTGAAATGTTGCCTTAAATTTGTTAAGAGTTACTTTGGGACCAACTACAAGTCTGGGACCAACAGTCGTCCAGATAACTAGCAGATTCAACATGATCTAAATTGTTTTATAGGTCAAGGCGTAGCCCAATTCATTCTATGGATCACCAAGTGGGCCTATATTTCAAACATGGTTCAAAATGAACTGAATAAGATAATTTTTTTATTTTTTGAGGAAAATTAAGATGGGCCCAATAATTTCATATATCCGATCTGATAACAAGTCTCTATAAACTTTGGCCCAACAGTTTTAATTTTGATGACCCAAGAAACAAATGAAATGAAACTATAAGTTCGTCAATAACCAATTAATGCTCGTTGGATTGTATAAAATAGAGCGTAAGAACATCAAGCTAGTGAGCAGAAGGCCAATTTTGCACCAGCTGTATTTTAAATTCTGTTTGTGCAAATGACATATCAAAACCTTTTTTAAATATATATATATATATATATTGATGATGCGTAAATCGTCAGTCCTGTAGGTTCGTTCAGATGGAGCTGAATTCTCGTCACAATTCCTGCAAATGTAAAACAACGGCTCTCCTAAGGTGGTCACTAGTGTGGTGTCTGTCACAACGTCTCCGATGCCAAAGTTAGCTTACAGAAACTTTTCGAGAAAAATAAGAAAGTTTTGAATATTAGAGATATCTATATAAGAGTATATTTAGGTGAAAATTATGTACCTCATTTGCCTCTAATGAGTGTGTATATCTAACTTCATGGTTTCTAGTCGTTGGGGCCTTAATTGTGGTTTTAGTACTCTTCCTGTAACACCTTAGGGCTTATTAATGAGAGCCTTGATGAGGCTTCAACGATCTGACAACTAGTTGGTAACTGTCCGAGGTATTGAATCCTCTTATTAATGACTTGCCTGCCTTCGTCCATGCTGTGTCGAGGTGGACGAATGTATTTGGTGAGGTCGTCCAAGGATAGAGGTCTCATCAGTCCCATCAACTGCCCCCCAGGTTCCGTGGTCGTCGTGGTGTGCCCAGACAATCACGAAAGATGAAAGGTTTTCTAACCAGACATGGCTCTTGGGGTTTTGTTCCACATTTAATGCGTAGTGGCGGTGCCACACGTATCGTGGCCACGTGGCGTGTTCTGACCAGTGGAGTTAATGCCCAATTTGTGTGACTCTTGGGTTTCCCGATGAAATTCAGTTTTTTGTGCCTAGTTTTTAAACTTCCTCTCTTTCCCTTTTCCCTTCACTTTCTCCAACTCTCAATCATTGCTCTATGCTTCTTCTTCTCCAATCTATTCTTGCGATTTTCTTCAAGCTTTTCGCATTTTGAGCTTTCGCATTCTGTGGTTGCTTCCTTTGAGGTATGTCTCTCTTTTTCCCTTTTCCTTCACTTTTCAATGGCATAGATAGATTGTGCTTGGTTTCTGATTTTTTTTTTTTTTTTTTTTTT